>NW_013541843.1:444650-450799 GCF_000499545.2 Eimeria tenella
AGCAGCAGCAGCAGCAGCAGCAGCAGCAGCGTCGCCTCGCGGGCAGCGCGAAGAACAGCTACAGCAGCAAAACCCGCGCCAGGCCGCAGCAACAAACGCCGCGGAAATCAGAACGAAACAAATAAACAAACTAATTAGTTAATTAATTAAATAAATTAATTAGTTAATTAAATTATTTAATTAAATTAATTAACTAAAATGGCGTCTGTCTTCGAAGAAGTCATTGCCAACCAGCCTCTTGTCATTGATAATGGCACTGGCCTTTTGAAGACCGGCTTTGCGGGCGACGACACCCCCAAGGCAATTTGCCCCACCTTGTAAACCCTAAACCCTAAACCCTAAACCCTAAACCCTGAGTTTTGAGCTCCGGCACTTCAGACACGGGGCGGACGGCTGCTGCTGAGGCTGCATCGCTCTCGAGGCTTTTCAGCGAAGGGCGTGGGATGCAGAAATTAGGGTTTAGGGTTTAGGGTTTAGGGTTTAGGGTTTAGGGCGTCGGTTTGGAGGCCGCCTGCGTTACTGACTGCCGTAACTCTGCTGCTGCTGCTGCTGCTGCTGCTGCTGCTGCTGCAGCGTGGGGCGGCCAAAACACAAAAGAGTCATGGCTGGAGCTGCAGAGGGAGATGTCTTCGTAGGGCCGAAAGCCGTGAGCCTTTTTGCTGCTGCTGCTGCTGCTGCTGCACTTGCTGCTGCTGCGCTCGCTGCCGCTACACTTGCTGCTACTACACTTGCTGGTGCTGCACTTGCTGCTGCTACACTTGCGGCTGTTGCTGTACTGTAGCTGCCGCTGCAGCGTTTGCTGCTTCCGCTTCATTTGCTGCTGCTGCATTTGCTGCTGCTGCTGCTGCTGCCCCGTGCGTGCTGCTCTCGCCTCTGCTTCCGCGTCCTAAACCCCTCCCCCACCAACTCCAACTAATTTATTTATTATTTATTTATTTATTTATTTATTTATTTATCTATTTATTTATTTATTTATTTATTTAGGAAGCTATGCGGGGCCTGCTGCGGCTGCGGTACCCCATGAGGCACGGCATAGTGGAGGACTGGCTGGACATGGAGACTCTGTGGGGCTTCGTCTTCAGCAACTTGAACGTCAACTCCGAAGAAGTCCGCAAACCCTAAACCCTAAACCCTAAACCCTAAACCGGAGCCCTGGGCCCTAGGCCCTAGTTCGAAAGCCTAGTTCGAAGCCCTAATTCCGAGGCCTAAGCCCTAGTTCGAAGCCCTTATTCCGAATTTGAAACTATGTGGCTCCAAACCCTAAGTCCTAATTCCAAACCCTAAACCCTAAACCCTAGTTCTAAATCCTGAGAGCCGGTTCTAGACCGTGGGACTCCACAGCTGAAACCATAAACCCTAATTCTGAACTGTGTGACTCCAAACCCGAAACACTAAACCCTAAACCCTAAACCCTAATTCTGAACCCTAATCCCTAATTTGTCTCCTTTTGTCTTTATATGTCTCCTTTTGTCTCTTTTTTTTCCATTTTTTCTCTTTTCCTTCTTTTTTTCTCTTTTTTGTCTCCTTTTGTCCCCATTTCTCCATTTATTTCCATTGTCTGAATCTATTTCCTTTATTTCCATTTGTCTCCTTTTGTCTCCTTTTTCTCCTTTTTGTCCCTTTTTCCCCATTTTTTCTCCTTTTTTCTCCTTTTCGTTTCCCTTTCTTTCCATTTGTCTCCAGTTGTTGAATATATCTCCCTTTATCTTCGTTTACCTCCATTTATCTCCACTTATCTGCATTTATTTGCATTTATTTCCCCTAATTTCCGCTCATTTGCCTTCATTTCCGCCTGTCTCCTTCTGCGTGTCCCAGCACCCAGTGCTGCTCACGGAGAGCGCCTTGAACCCGCGGAGACAGCGCGAAAAAGCTGCAGAGATATTTTTCGAAACTTTTAATTCTCCAGCTCTTTTCTTTTCCGCCCAGCCCATCCTCGCTCTGTAAAACCCACTGTCTCTTTATCTCTGTCCCCTTTTTTGCTGTTTCTTCTGTTTTTTTCCTCTTTTTTCCGTTTTTTCCTCCTTTTTTGACTTTTTTGGACTCTTTTTTGACTCTTTTTGACTCTTTCTGGACTCCTTTTCACTTCTTTTTGTCTCCTTTTTGTCTCCTTACTTGTCTCCTTTTTGTCTCCTTATTTGTCCCCTTTTTGTCTCTTTTTTCTCTTCCTTTTGTCTCCTTCTCTTCTTCTTTTTGTATGTTTTTTGTCCCCATATGTGTCTCCTTTTTGTCTCCTTATTTGCCCCTTTTTGTCTCCTCTTTCTTTCCTTTTCGTCTCCTTTTTGTCTCCTCCCTTGTCTCCGTCTTCTCCCTTACTCGTCTCCTTTTTATTTTCCCGACCTATCTCTTTTTCATTTCTTTTTATTTTTTTCTTTTTCCCTCCTTTTTATCTTTTTTTGTCCCCCCCAAGTTCCCCCCTGCACCTCCCCATTAAATCCCCCCAATCTCCTCTCCTGCCTTTCCTCTCTGCTGCTGCTGCTGCTGCTGCTGCTGCCACTCCTGCTGCTGCTGCTGCTGCTGCTCCCACTCCTGCTGCCCCTCCCCCTCCTCCCTCCCCCGTCCCCTCCCCTCCCCTGCACCCGCCGCTGCCGCTGCCGCTGCCGCTGCCGCTGCCGCTGCCGCTGCTGCTGCTGCTGCTGCTGCTGCTGCTGCTGCAGCTACAGCAGCGGGCGAACCACTGGTCTGGTCCTCGACTGTGGGGCCGGCGTGAGCCACGCAGTGCCCGTGGTCGAGGGCTTCTCGCTCGCGCATGCAGTGCTGCGTGCGGACTTGGGGGGGCGGGACGTGACGGAGCGGCTGGCGATTTTGCTGCGCAGGGCGGGGCACATTTTCCACACCTCCGTAAACCCTAAACCCTAAACCCTAAACCCTAGGCGCTCGCCGCTGGGCGCCGGCGGTGCGGGGGCGGTGGGCTGGGGCGGGGCGGCGCAAGGGCGCCAGGGCCAGCGCCGCGGGGAGGTGCAGGCGGGAGGGTTTAGGGTTTAGGGTCTAGGGTTTAGGGTTTAGGGTTTAGGGTTTAGGGTTTGGGGTTTGGGACAGGCGGAGTTTGAAATAGTGCGCCAAATCAAAGAACAGGCCTGCTATGTGGCCTTCAATCCCCAAAAGGAAGAAATCACAACTCAAGACAAAAGCGGAGGCGGCTATCCCTTCCAGCTGCCGGACGGGACCACCATCTCGGTGAACTAGGGTTTAAGGTTTAGGGTTTAGCGTTTAGCGTTTAGCGTTTAACGTTTAGGGTTTGGGGTTCTGGGTCTGGGGTTTGGGGTTTGGGGTCTGGGGTTTGGGGTTTGGGGTTTGGGGTTTGGGGTTCAGGGTTTAGGGTTTGGGGTATAGGGTTTGGGGTTTAGGGTTCAGGGTCTAGGGTTTGGGGTTTAGGGTTTAGGGTTACTGAATGGGCAGCTTCGGCGTCTGCTGCGCGTGCCTGCCTTGAATTGTCTCTTGTAATTGATTTAAATGCTTCTCTTCAATTTAATATTCTTAAAAACGTTTTAGAGGACTTTATTATCTCTTTAAGTTCATTTAATTGTCTCTTTTTAATTTTCTTCAAATGCTTTAATGAATTTTTATTTGTCTCCTTTTGCTGCAGGTGGGGGCCGAGAGGTACAGGGCCCCCGAAATTCTCTTCCACCCGTCCCTCGTAGGACTCGAGTACCCAGGTGCGCAGCAGCAGCAGCAGCAGCAGCAGCAGCAGCGGCAGCAGCAGCAGCAGCAGCAGCAGCAACAGTGCTTGTATGGCTTTGTTTGCTTGCGATGCTGTGGGTCTTCTTTCTGAGGCTTTCGGCCTGTTGGAAGACTTGTTCTCTTCTGTTTTATTTTTGTTTTCATTCCTTTAGGGTTTAGGGTTTAGGGTTTAGGGTTTAGGGTTTGCGTTCAGGCGTCCACGAGCTGGTCGTCAATTCCATTTCCAGAGCTGACCTTGACCTCAGGCGGACTCTTTTCTCCCAAATTGTGCTTGCAGGAGGTAAACACCAGAGCCCCGAAACCTGCATGCATGCGCGCATGCATGCATGCATGCATGCAGGGTGTGGGGCCGTCTGCATGCATGCATGCGTGCGCGTGAGGCCGCGGAAGACCTGGGTCCACTTTGGGGCTCTCGGGCGCGCCCGCAGGGCCTCCCCTGCATGCATACATGCACACATGCATGCACGCATGCATACATGCATGCATGCATACGTGCATGCATGCATACATGCATGCATGCAGCCCCAGAGTTTTGGGTGTTAAGTGCCTTTTCGTTGTTTTGTTTGTGGTGCTGCGAATCTGGAAGATTATTTTCTCGTTTTTTTTTTGCTGCTTGCATCATTTTGAATCAAATTAACTTTTAATTTACAATTAGCGACCCATTTATGCTTTATTTTATTTCTTTTTCCTTTGTTTTCCCTTTTTATTTTATTTCTTTTTCATTTATGCAGGCAGCACTTACTTCCACGGCTTCGGTGACCGGCTGCTTAACGAGATCCGCAAGGCGGCTCCCAAAGACATCAAAGTGGGTCCTTTTTTGTTATTTTTTTTCGTTTTTTCCCCTTTTTTCTTCTTTTTTCTTCTTTTTTTCCATTTACTTCCTCAAAAAGTTGCCAAGTTTCACAAACAATACCAATTATTTGATCATTTCTACGAATTATTCTCCAATTGGTTTCATTTGTCGTTTATTCTCCGGCTGGAAGTGTGTTTTTGGTATTTTTGCGTGTTTTTCTCCGAGAGAAATTTATTTTTGCGAGTTTTGTTCCTGAGTTTGTTGGAGAGTTTTAAAGGGTCCATTTGGCATTTAAAATGCGAGATAAGTTCCATTTGTCTTCTTAAAATTTAATTTCAAAGTTTAATTTTCTTTCATTTCGCCCAGATTCGAATTTCCGCGCCCCCAGAACGCAAGTTCTCCACTTGGATCGGCGGATCCATTTTGGCATCTCTTTCGAGTTTTAAGAAGATGTGGGTCCCCAGACAAGTAAGAAAAAAAGAATACCATTTGGGGCCCCTTTTTCTTCTTTCTGGACTTTGGGGGCCCTGAAAGGGGCCCAGGGGGCCCCCAGAAGCCCCATTTGTTCTTTTATTTGAAGGCATTTAAGAGCCACTTCACTCCGTCTTTTATCCCCGAAAGAAGAATTTAAAAAGAATTAAGGAAAGAGGATTTAAAATGATTTGAAATGCACTTCCAACGAATCAAAGATTCACTGGACAAGCCTGTGGCTAGCTAGCCAACAGCTAGCTAGCCAACAGCCAGCTAGCTAGCCAACAGCTAGCTAGGCAACAGCTAGCTAGCTGCGGGCTGCAGCTAGCTAGCCAGCAGTGAGCTAGCTGCTGTCTGCAGCTAGCTAGCCGCTGGCTGCAGCTAGCTAGCTGCTGGCTAGCTGCCGTGTACAGGTGGCCAACAGCTGGGCTAGCTAGCTGCACAAGCAACAGCAGCTAGCTAGCTGGCGAATGGCCAGCGGCAAACAGCAGCTGGCTACTCAGCAGCTAGCCGGCAGCAGCAGCAGCAGCAGCCTTCAATAGGTAGCTAGCTGCAGCAGCAGCTAGCTACAGAAAGGAGCTGGCCACAGGGCCAGCCTGGCCCCAGCTAGCTACAGACAGCAGCTCATTCGTAACACTTAATGTGCTGCTGCTGCTGCTGTGCTGCTGCTGCTGTGCCGCTGCTGCAGGAGTACGAGGAGTGCGGCCCCAGCATTTTACACCGCAAGACTCTCTAGCTTCTTACTTGCTGCAGCAGCTGCCGCTGCAGCAGCTGCTGCTGCAGCGCCTGCTGCTGCAGCAGCTGCTGCTGCTGCTACAACACTGTTACGAGGAAGACTAGGAAGCGGCGAGCTCGAGTCGGCCCCTCGGGTAGCTAGTTGCTGCTCTCGAGCGAAAGCAACGGCAGCAGCAGGAGCAGCAGCAGCAGTAACAGCAGCAGCAGCAGCAACATTGGTGCAAATTAGCTCTTAGCAGTCAGTCTCCTTTTCGCGGGTGCGACTCGCACCGGGCGAACAGCAGCTCCAGCTCGGATGGATTTGAGAAAGAAAGAAACAAATAAATAAATAAATAAATAAATTTATATATTTATCACTTCTGGAGGCTCATTAATAGAGCTGCTTCGGGGCGCCTGCAGAGAGGGAGGCCCCCGCTATCGCTGCTGCTGCTGCGCATAGTGCTGCTGCTGCTGCTGCTGCTGCTTGTAGTGC
>NW_013541843.1:450899-734309 GCF_000499545.2 Eimeria tenella
CGCTGCTGCTGCTGCTGCTGTTGGGCGAGGTGTGACCTGAAGCCTGCTGCTGCAGCAGCCGGCAGATGATGCAAAAAGGCTTCTTCTCTGTCGAGTCCCCGGGCGCTGCTGCTGCCGCTGCTGCTGCTGCTGCGCCGGCTGCTGAGCCGGAAGCAGCTTCTGCTGCTGACGGCGCAGCAGCTGCGCCTGCTGCAGCTGCAGCGGCTGCTGCTGCAGCCTCACACTCTACTTGCTGCTGCCAGTGTGGCTGGCACACGGAATGGATCCGATCCCAACAGCACTGCACGGGCGGCGGCAGCAGCAGCTGCGCAGCCTCGCATTGTTGCAGCGCCTGAAGCAAGCAGCAGCAGCAGCAGCAGCAGCAGCAGTAGCAGCTGATACGAGAGTCCAGCACCCGCAGCCCTCTCTTGCGGCTAACCATCCACCACAATGTGAACAACCAGGAGAAGCAGCAGCAGCAGCAGCAGCAGCAGCAGCACTCACCTTAGTACAAACGGCAGACAGGCTGAGGGAAAACTCCATAGGGAGACGGCGAATGTTAAGTCCTCCTGTGGTCTCCTCCGTGAGGGCCTCCTTTTCAAGCAGTTCTTTCCTCAGTTCTGCTGCAAACTCTGCTGCTGCTGCTGCTGTTCCATTGGCTGCTGCTGCTTCCTTCCCTCTTGCTGCGTCTGCCGCCACTGCTGCCAACCCCTCGCTTGCTGCAGCAGCTGCTGTGTCCAAGGCCGATGGACACAACGGCTGCTTGTGCCGCGGCCGCAGGTCATCTTGCTGCCGCTGCTGCTGCTGCACCTCGTCCTGCTGTTGCTGCTGCTGCACCTCGTGCGGCTGCTGCTGCTGCACCTCGTGCTGCTGCTGCTGCACCTCGTGCTGCTGCTGCTGCTGCACCTCGTGCTGCTGCTGCTGCTGCACTTCGTGCTCCTGCTGCTGCTGCTGCACCTCGTGCTGCTGCTGCTGCTGCACTTCTTGCTGCTTCGGCGACGTGTCCTCTGTCGAGGGGCCTGCAGCCTCAATGGCCTCCCTGCTGTCGCTGCCAGTTTTGTCTTTGTGGCCTAGAGGGCCCTCCATATCTCGCGGGACAGGAACTGCAGCAGCAGCAGCAGCTGCTTCAAAAGACACAGCGCAATCCACTGCAGCTGCAACCGAAGCGCCAGCATCCTCTGGGGCACCAGCAGCTGCTGCTGCTGCGACGGGCTCAGTTCCAGCTGCTGCAGCAGTTCCAGCTGTTGCTGCTGCAGCTGCTGCGGCGGACTCTGCGGCAAATTCTGCGCCAGCAGCTTCAGCAGTTTCACCTGCGGCAGCTGCTGCTGCAGGTTCAGCGCCAGCTGCCGCAGCAGTTTCAGCAGCAGCTGTTGCAAGTTCAGCGCCAGCTGCCGCAGCATCTCCAGCAGCAGCAGTTGCTGCTGCAGCAGGATCAGAGCCAGCTGAGGCAGCAGTTTCAGCAGCAGCAGTTTCGGCAGCAGCAGTTTCGGTAGCAGTAGTGGCTGCTGAGGGAGGCTCAGCACCAGATGCTGCTGCTGCTGTTGCAGTTTCGTCTGCAGCAGCTGCTGCTGCAGTTGCAGGCTCTGCAGCTCCTTGCTGCGCAACTTCAGCGCTGCAGCCAGGAGTTCTGGCGACGCTTTTGCTGCCAGCAGCAGCTGCCTCTTCTGCTTGTTCTTGCTGCGCCGCGTCAGCAGCAGCAGCAGCAGCTGAATGCGCAGCTTCAGCAGCAGCAGCACGGGGCTCCCCGCATTGCTTGACGCTCTGCGGTTGCCGCTGTTGCTGTTGCTGCTGCTGCTGCTGCTGCTGGGAGTCTACTCTAAGGAGAGACTCCAGCAGCGGCTCCGAGGGCAGCGCAGCAGCAGATCGAATGAGTCTAGAAAGTTCACAAAAGAGAAAAGAATTGTCTCTTTGCCACTCATTGACCCCCAGGCCCACGCTGCTGCTGCTGCTGCTGCCCGTCTCCTCTCCCGCAGCCAAGAGACAAGCAGCAAGAGAAGAGCCCAGGGGGCTCATTGCTGCGTCTCCGCCCTTATCCTCTCCGCCACTTGCTGCTGCTGCTGCTGCTGCGTACTTCACGGGGAAGTGCGGCAGCTTAAACGCGGCCTGCAGCAGCGGCTTCAGGCGCGCCAGCGCATCGCGTGTCAGTGCAGCAGCAGCCACGTCCTGCTGCTCATCGGCCTGCAGAGCGGCAGCAGCAGCAGAAGCTGCTGCTGCTGCTGCTGCCACCGTGTCCTCCCCTTCTAGGGGAGACGACTCCTCAAGACCCCCTTGGTCCTGTCCCGCGGCCCCCACATCGACTCGCCGGGGCCCCGACAGGCCCCGCTGAGGCCCAGCAGCAGCAGCAGCAGCAGCAGCATCCCCAGGCAGGTGCTGCTGCTGCTGCTGCTGCTGACGGCGGCGGCTGTCGTCGTTGTCCACCAAGGTGCACGGCTGCTGCTGCTGCTGCAGCAACTTCACGATGCGACTGAGCAGCTTTGCCCTCTGCTGCCGCAAGGAATCTCCCTGCTGCTGCTGTTGCTGCTGCTGCTGTTGCTGCTGCTGCTGCTGTTGCTGCTGCTGCTGCTGTTGTTGCTGTGGAACATCAGCAGCGCCGCCTTCCTGTTGGCGCTGCTGCGACAGTATTTGCAGCAGCCGTCCTTGCTGCCGCTGCTGCTGCGACAAGAAGTTGACGAGACGCTGCTGCAGAGAGTGCGGAGCCTTTTCTCCGTTTGTTGCTGCGGGAGGCGCAGCAGCAGCAGCAGCAGCAGGCGTTTCTGCCGTCCGAAGCGGCAGCAACATTTGCTGCTGATGCCGCAGCACCTGGATGCAGTCCAAAAGGTGCTGCACAGCTTCGCCCTCACGCTGTAGAAGGGGGCGTTGCTGCTGGTGGAGCTGCTGCTGCTGCTGATGGTGCTGCTGTTGCTGAAGCAGCAACTGCTGCTGCTGCTGCCGCTCATTCGTTTGTTTCATTCGCTCCAGCTGCTGCAAACGTTGCCGCAGCAGCGCCATGGGCTCTTGATGCTGCAGCACCCTGGGGGCCCCACCTGGGGGCTGGTTGCTGCAGCCTGCTGCTGCAGCATCTAGAAAGAGCTGCAGAGCCGGGTCTTCTTCTGCTGCTAGCTGTCGCTGCTGCTGCGTGTGCCGCTGCTGCTGTAGCTGCTGCGGCAGAACTTGCTGCTGCGCAGCGCCGGGAGCAGCAGCAGCCTGCGGCGAGGAGGCCCCAAGCAGCCGGTGAATCTGCAGGAGGGTTTCCCCAGATAAGCTTGGCTTTTGCTGTGGAGTCTGCAGCTGCTGCGGCTGCTGCAGTGGCGTTTGCTGGCGCTGCTGCTGCAGCTGCTGCAGTTGCTGCTGGAGCTGCTGCTGCATTTGCTGCTGCAGGTGTTGTTGGGCGGCGCCCGCATTCTGAAGCATGCCGTGGTGATCTGTCGGCGTCTGCTGCTGCTGCTGGTCCCCAGTCAGCTGCAGCAGGAGCTGCTGCAGCAGCTGCTGCTGCAGCTGCTGCGCCTGAGGCCTGGCAGCCGCATGAGGCTCCTGCAGCGGGCCCGCCGTAGGCTCCCGCGTGTCTGCCTTCAGCTGCTGCTGCTGCTGCTGCTGCTGAGGGTCAGCCTGCGCTCCCGAAATAACGTGCATGTTGCAGCATAATAGTTAGCAGGCAGGGGCTCCCCGCGGCCTCGGCGTGAGGCCCCAGCAGCCCAGCCCATAGCAGGGGGCCCCCCCTGCTGGGCTCGACTAAGAGGCCCCCCGAGATGCTGGGGGCCCCCCGAAAACTAGGGTTTGCTGGGGAAGAGGGCAGCAGGCAGGGTACATGGAAGGCCCTGGAACTGCACACGGCGCGCAGACTGGGGGGATGGCCCAGGAAAAGAAAAGCCCCGGGGAATGAGCAGCAGCAGCGGGAGGGGAAAAGACACGCCTGCGGTGCTTGCGCCGCTCGTTCGCAGCCACCCCCGACCCATGGGGGCCCCACAGACAAAATATTAAGAGAGGCTCTTTTTTTGGAAAGAAGAAGAGGGAGCTGCAGCGGCGGGGGCAGCTGCGGGTCGGCTGCTGCGGCTGCTGCAAACTGAGACAGTGGTGTTGCTGCTGGTGCTGCTCGTTGGGGCCTGGGGGAGCGCGTCGAGTCCCTGCGGCCTTCTCATGATATTCCGTTAGAGTTCCCTTTCAAACAGCAGCCTTTTCTGGTATCACTTTTTTAGGTTTTTGCTCCCCTTTGTGCCGCTGCTGCTACTGTTGCTGCAGCCCAGCACAGAGCAGTTGGTGCAGCCACCCAGCCGCCCCGCGCGGTGGCGAGGGTGTTTATTTGCCCGAACGTATGCTCGTTGAGCTCTCCTGCCTTCCTATGTCGAATAAATACATTTAAGAAGTAACAATAGAGCAAAACAACACTCAAAATGACGGGCTGCCGGCAGAACGCTGGCAGCTGACCGCAACCCCCTGGGTTGACTGCTGCTGCCGTGAGCCCAGGCTGCTCGGGGGACCAGCTCGAAGTTGTTCTTTTCTTAAAAGGCGTTTCAGGCCCTTTTACCTCTTCTTGTGTTTATGAATAGAAAGCGAATAGTTTGGGCTTGGCTTGAGGCTTTTCTGGGGGCGGCCCAACAGTTGCATTCGCCCAATTCCGCCTAGGGTTGTGGCGTTGTGTGTTAATCCAAAGTCTCATGGACTGTCTGGGAGTAACTTCGCAGCGTCCTTTCCAGGCAATTTCCCTCATAGATAAATCGTGTAAATATTTGCAACAAGTCACACAGATTCTCGCCGCAGCGGCAGCTTCTTTCGTAAATGGATACTCTTTTGCATCACCTAAACAACTGCAACCTTTCGGTGAGCCACGAACCTTGACGGAAAGTCTACAAGTGTCCTGCTGCGGCGGCCTCTGTGTGTCGTTAAGCCTGTCGTCTTGTTAATAAATGTTTCCCCGTTGCTGCTCGCTCTTCCGGTCAATTCGCAGGGTTAATGAAGCCCCCTGGCAAATGGTGCTCTGCAGCAGCGTCAGTTCCCACGACGCCCACACAGAGAGAAAGGGAGCCACCAGAGCCAGTCAGAGTTACTTGTCTGAGACTCAGTTTGCTTGTGACGAATTTCCAGGTTGTTCTGTAGGCAAATAAGCTCTATGTGATGGCGCTGCCGTCACCGTTGCTAGACACCGGTGTTCTTGCTGCCCCTGTTTAATACATGGGGCACGGAGAGAAATCTTAAACCTCGTTAAAATCTGTTTTCAAAGCTGCATTTGTATATTACGCATATACTAAAGAAATAACGTAAGGTACAAACGACGCAGGACGGAAATGAACCGGTGACCCTCACACCGTGACGCTGACATGCGCCAGTGCTGTCTCGCGTGGGAACCATCGCATTACTAACACTGAAAGGCTTCAGTTATTCACCCCCTATTTTGTAGTTTGCTTGGACTCCTGAACACGGCAAGCCTGGCTTTTGATACACGCAGGCTAAGTTCTCGTTGGTCAAATTCATGCTGGTGCAGCTTGACACCGCCTCTACGAATCTGTAGGAGCCAGCAACGGCCGCAGTGCGTGTGCATGCCTATTGGAGAAATTCGCTGGTATCTTCTTGATTGTGTTTGGAGTCACTTCTTCTGAAAGCCGTCGCACTGTGCATGCTGGCTGCTTTGGGTTAGCTCAACGTGGCGTGTCACGGCAACGTACGTAAAGCTAAAAGCCTGATGATGCCAGAAGCTTTGCTCTAACAAACGTTGAACTAGCATAGTTAATTTATCGCCTGCAATTTTGATTCAAATTTTCTTCATTGCACCTTTTCCTCCTGAGCCGACGAGAGCAGCTGCACAATACAAGTATTAACAAGGCTGTCACAATGCAGAAGACAGCTTGGATACACGGGTTGTCCAGTGGTGTAGTATTCACAAGCAGCAGAGCTTGGTGTGAGCTGCAGTCACTGCTTAATAAATAGCACAGCTATAACCTAAGGGGACAACTATTACACTAGTTTCCCTCACTCCCAACGAAAAATGCTACGAGCTGCCGATCAGAATGAGCATGTGAAAAGCAGAACTGATCTTTCCTAAGAGCATTGCCAAAATGACTGCACTTAAAAGGACGGACTCCTCGCCCGCGGATGTTTTGGCGTGTGACTTGAGGTCATCTGTCCTTATTTTCGCTTTATTCCCCAAAACGCGATGGAAACTGCCATATAGGCACCGACCATTGCTCTCGAATTCTTTCTGGCAACTGCGTAGGAGTGAGGGACAAAAACTGCAACATCTGGTTTTGCATCATGCCAGAGTACTCTTGAAACTTTCAGTTGTGAGCGGCATTCCTCCCCACGCCTCCGAACCGAAAGAGCGTACTGAGCAAAAATCTCTTACGAAGGAGCAGTACGCTACAGCTGTTCATTATTTACTGCGCCGATTGGAAATTTGTTAAGCTTGAAGACGCAGCAATAAGGCAGCAAGTGCACGAGTTGCGTGCTCCACACTTTCGCAATGCAGACGACTCTCTTCAAGGAGCGAACAACGCTTATTCCTATTACATGCAATTCTAATTACCTAGCCTCTCTTTGGAAGACAGTCTGGCGAATTAAGAGGGCGCATTTCATGTATGCGCAGAGGCCTTGACGGCTCAAATTCCTGCAGAGTCACGTGAGCCGAAATTCAGGACAGGCAAAAGGGTGCGTTGCTTCTGCCGAAGAACCAATGAATTTGTATTATTTCTGCAGCAATACCTCTGTGTAGAGAACTTCACATGTGAAATTAATAATCTTAGGGATTACAGTGCGGCCATCAGGGCTCCCTTGGCTCCAGTGGCGGCATTTGCTCGTGACATAACTCCTGCCAGGTGGCAGAGTCAATGCACACTGACGAAAACATGTACAAAAACTGCGCCAGTCTTTGCCAACCTTATTATAAAGCACTTTCAAACAATCCAAAAGCCTTTTTAGGGTTTAAACTTCCACGAAGTATACTCACGAAGGGATCAGAGGAGCATGACTAAAGGGTAAGAAGACTCAAATGACATTTAGAATCGGGTCTTACAAAAAGAATCGCAGTAGCACCAAAATTAGCTTCCGTGCCTGCTCTATCTAAAACATTGCTCTACCCGAAGTAAGTCACACCGTGGAAATAAGGAATGGCTCTTTCTGCTCTCTTCCCTGCAGGCCTAAAACTAAACAGGTTATGAAGTGCTATTTAACCTACGCCATTACTTCAGGATACCAGCTTTCCTCATTCTGTAATTGCGCAATAAGGCAAAACAGGTCTACTACCACAAATACGCCCTTATTTGCCTTATTGCCCAACAAGAAATGATAAGGATACGCAGCAGCTGAATTTGTAGCTGGCATGTTCAGGCTGAGGGCATTCAAGTGCCCGCCTGTAGGATAAGAACGCAGAATTACTTTGGCTCCTCAAATCAAAATAATCCAAAACTTCGAATCGATGAACGTGGGGAATGAATTGTGTGAGCTTCCTGGAGCCAGAGCTTGAGCCCATCAAGCGCTCTTTGAGAAACCAGGCGAGGTCACTTAGGGAGGAAGAACCAGTTATAGGAAAGCGATTTTGCGGGAGTTTTTCAAAAAATATCAGTGTCCTTGCCCAAATTACTTTTTGAGTGATTAAGACCTTAGGTCACTTCCGGGCAATGCCACCGCCAAGAACAATAAAATAGCACTTGAGGACAGGCAGTGCTTTCTGGAAAGCCTGCTGCTCTACCTTCATAGGGTCTAAAACTACCTAGACTGCAATGTAGTGAAAAAGAATAATTGATGACAGAAAAACGCTGCGCATTTCCTCCCTTGCATTGCGGTCACGACTACGCCAAGGAGGGCCAACAATTTCGTGAAGAAAGGAATCCATTACGAGCCTCAGGTGGCCTTGTTTTCTCATCTAAAATTCACCAGAAACCTTTTTCAAGGAACTAGTGAATGGAACAATGCTCCACTAAAGTTAACCACCAGAGAGTGCGCAAGTCCGGTGGGCTTATCCCTCAGGGCAAGGGTCTCTACTGCTGTCAGAGCATCCACACTCCGATTTGAGGACAAATAGTGCTCAATTATTGCACTGAAATGTGCCACAGGTGGTGGTGACTGCTTTCTCTATTAAGGCAGCTTTCGAGTGCGGCTCAGCACCTCCTCATCGCGTTGTCTCACACACGGCCGCAAACCACGTATCATTTGCCGCATTGGATGTCGTATTCAATACAACCGGAACGGTGGCCACAGAAGGATTATCTTTCCATCAAAATTAGAACAAGTTTCCGTCAAAACTTGTAATTCTCCCTAGCCAGCGGTGTTACATCTAGTGGTGTGTACAGCCCGCCGAAGAAATCCAGGAAATCTGCTTGAGCCTAGTACCGCTATCGCAGAAGAAAATATCAAAAATTTCCTATAGACGCATCCATTTCGCATCCATTCCACAGCGATGGATTGGTTGAATAACAGAGCCTTCAGAAGCTCTTGCAACCACATGCGCACGATACACGGCGCCTGCTAGTTGGTTCCTCGTAAGCGGTGGGCTGAATGGAGCGATATATTGTTTAAATGGAATCAGCGTCTGGTCGCTAGATACTGGCGTGAAAAACGCCATTAGGGCTCAACAAATTCTGCAAACGCAACCCGGCTTTAGCCGTATGGGTTTGAGACAGGAATTACGCTCGATGTAGCGCAAGCCCACCATTGGTCGTTTGCACATCCACAGGGACTAAGCAAATTGATTTAATAAGACTGATATTTAAAAATACTGAATACCGACGTTTTTCTTCCACGGCGGATGCCACGATAGCCCCTGGACGCTGCACCACGGGGCTTCCAGCGACGTTGTAAACTGACCAACAACGCGTTTAGGAGCAGAGAATGTTTCAGCGTCTCTTTTTAGAAGATTGAGGCCGACCTTCATTCTGATTGCTTCCAGTGAGAAGCATTGAGACACGTTGGGCCAGGGTGGAACGCAGTTGTCTGCGGGATGGACAACGTGGCGATAGCCCACCCCGTAGCTTCTGAGCTTTGCTGCGGAGCCCCATTCGCATGATGTTGACACAGAGAATCGCTGCGCGATCTCGGATGCCTTAAGACACCGCTCAGACGCTCGAGGCCGTCACCGGAGTGTAGAAGCCCAGCGCAGTTGCTTAGTGTGTTTCCATCTTTTAACCCCGGCGAGCCGCATGGTAGTGCCCAGCCGGGTCACTTCCTGTTTGCTTAAAGGACTGAGCGGTGTTGCTTGGCCTCGGCACCACGCACTAAAAGCAATACGCGGAGAACATGGAGGTGGAGTCGGATGGTGCATGCGCTGAGGGCTGTGAGCTCGATGAGTTCATTTACGATGACGATGAACTCATGGAAAGCGCAGTTGCTTCTCCTCAGTCAAAGGTATGCAGGATTTATGAGAAACTAGTTCCAGGCCTTGCTCTTTAACGAGCTAGACCACTCATGCATTGCAGACTCCTTCATTATGTGGACATGGCCGTGGTAGGGCAGAAATGCACGTAAATTGAGAAATCTACCGCTATTTTCAGGGCTTGATCCCTCGATATCATTCACCAGAGTCGCTGGACCGACGAATCGACGAACTCATTCGCGAGACCGCAGCACTCATGGGTTTGAACGAAGCATTCGTGGGGTGAGCTTCCTGGAGGGCAGGGCTATGCAGAATGTTTTGCTCTGATGAAATAACGATTCTCCCTTCTCCACAGACTTTATCTTTGTTCGCATTTTCTGGCCTGGAGCTTTGGCGTGATTTTGTGCTTGCAGAATTTTGTTGCGCAAGTTTGATTGGAGAAGCGATGCCTTGATTCAGGAATGGTTCAACGACAGCGCTGCAGTCTTGCGGAAGGTAGGCTTCAGACATCGACTCAAGCGTGACAGTTATGTGCGGCTTGTGCTGTAAGCTGACAGGGCGTACATGGGTGGCGAAGAGCTGTTCCTGGAAAGTGACTGTGTATGCTGGACATAACATTTGTGCCACATCCTCGTCTCTTTCTTCACTTTTTTTTTCCAGTTGTGCAGCAGGTTGATGTGTGGATGTGCTGGATTTTACAGGGCAGACTTCCACCGGTCGTTCGCGAGCAGGACAGGGAAGACGCACCTGGTACGGCGGAGTGTGAATCTGCGCCAGCGGAGCCCGAAGCATCGGACAGCGCGCTGAAGACGCCTTGCACTTCCGTGGATGTTTCAAAGAAGGAGGAGGCTGGTGACATGTTTGAATGCCCCGTCACTGCATGTGTCGTCCCGCTGACTGAAACGTTTGCCCTCAAATGCAGCCATCGATACTCGAATGCGTGAGCATTGGAAATACGGAAACCTTGACCGTGCACGTGTGTAAACAACCAGTCTTTGAATGAAGCCTGTCACGAACGAAATGTTTTGGGTTACTGTGGTGAACTGTGTGTAATGCTGCAGTGCTTGGATAGGCTATTTAGACGCCTTAGTCACAGAAGGCCCGCAGCGCGCCCTGGATGCTCGGTGAGCAGAATGGGAATCGGTTAGGCAATTTTTCGGGGCTCATTTCCTTTCAGAGGATTCGCGTGCGGAACAAATAGCACTGAGTATCGTTTTAAACGTTAACATTTTTGATTGGCTCTCCGTCAAGTTGTAGTTGCCCCCGCGGCACGCGACCACTTTTGTCTCGAAGTCGATTCCCAAGGACTCATACACCACTTGTGCCACAAATTAGAAATATATTTTTCGCGCGTGTGCGTTCGCGCGGAGAGCCAGAATCATCAAGCTGTTGTGTTCTGCTGGGACTTTCCAGGATTCGAGAGTAGTTGTCAACCGTTTATATGACCAACTAGTGTGCCACGTGTTCCATAAATTATGCAGGTCGCAAATAGGTTTTGTCACGGTGCACGAAAGTGCTTGTGTTCATTGCTATGTAGGTGCCCTTTTCCTGGTTGCTTGGAGCTTGTAACAATGGATGTGTGGAACCGATTTCGGGGCCCGTCAGCGGTCGCTCGATTGCGCATGTTCGCTCGTGAGCAGTTTGTTGGGAAGCATCTTGCTGTGGCGTGGTGTCCGTCTCCAATGTGCCAGCAAGCGGTGGAGCTGGTTCCAGCAGGAGTAAGCTGCTCGGATAGTGACTCGTTCTGCAACTTCTCAGCAGCCGAAGTGGCACTCGTCGCAGATGTAACCTGTAGCTGCGGCGCTCGATTCTGCGTAATGTGTGGGGAAGAGCCACACCGTCCGATTTCTTGTCGCGTCATCGCAGCATGGAGGCGGAAGAACGTGCGAGAGGCTGATAGCGTGACATGGATATCTTGCAATACACAGCCATGTCCTAAGTGCCGCCGTCCCATCCAAAAAGATAAGGGATGTATGCACATGCGGTGCTACTGCCAGCACGAATTCTGCTGGCTATGCCTTGGCGACTGGAAGCAGCATTCGACCCGGAGTTTTTATCGCTGCAATGTGTATGAGCAACGCGGTGGGGAAGCTAAGGAGGGCAGCGGCAATGGGGACGCGCAACACTCGCTCGAGCGGTATGCGCATTTTTTTGAACGATACCGAGCACACAACCATGGGCAACAAGTGGCTGCGCGCATGCAGTTAAGCCAACTAAAAAGGTGTCGGGAAGTAGCTGCCGCTGCCGCAGGGCTATCCCCAACATGTGCTGCAGTGCAGCCAGCAGCAGATAGCAAGGGGGACAAAGCATCCCACAGCTGTGCATCGGAAAGCAGCAGCCCAAGCAGACCAGGGGAGCGCGGTGGTATGATAGAGTCTCGCAGCAGAGACGCCAGATATTCGTTAGGGTTCGGAGAAGATTTCGATTGGGACTTTCTGGAGAAGGGGTGGTTGCAGGTAGTCGAGTGTCGGCGAATGCTGAAGTGGTCGTACGCATTCGCGTTTTTTGCTGAATTTCCTGAGAGTCGACAAAAGCACCTCTTTGAGTTCCATCAAGGGCAACTCGAACGTAGCCTCGATTTGCTACAGGAAAAGCTAGAAACGTTTGAGCCGAAGGCGTATGTTGACAGGGATCCTGCCGATCTCATCACATTCAAGATGCAGTTGCTCGACCTAACTGCAGTCGTCCGAGGATTCTTCGCAAAAATTTGCGATGTGTTCGAAGACGAATTTGTGGCACACGCAGTGCACGTCAACGAGAGAGAAACCGGCTGAGGCAAAAAGCAACAGCCCACGGCGTTAATGACAGGGCTGCAGCGGTGATGCCCCTTTTTCTAGGACGGAAAGTAGCTGCATGGACTTCCGTCGGTTTGTCGCTGCATCAGCCAATCTAATGGCGGATTGAAGCTGTACAGTGTTGTGTCACTGCTGAACCGTCGTGCTGGAGTTTTGGTAGCTGCAGGTTTCCATTGTAGTGAGTGCCAACCAAGTTGTGCATTATGCTCGTTCGTACGCATCAAGTAGTGGGACGCGTTAGCGAAAGGTGTGGGATGCTTTAGCGAAAGATGTAAAAGGGCAAGAGCGCAGAGCTCTGCGAGACGAATCAACGTTCATTCCTGGTACAAGGTAATCTCTCTGAGAGCGTTTTGGAGGAGCACGGAGGGTACTTTAGTGCCCTCTACAGAACACTTTCTTGCATCAAAATGAGCTACTCACCACTCGTACTCGAGTGGAGGGATGAATTAACGCCCAGGAGTCGCGGGGGCAGGGATTTTTTCCTCAAGTTCTTCGCCGGCCGGGGACAAGAGCGCAAGAGTTACTATCAGAGTGCAGCCCGTAAGTTCGGGAATTCAGTGGCAGGCGCAACTCATGCACAAATGCTAGTTTCGCCCTCGCAGCTCGCAGGCTTGCTTTGAATGCTTTGAAGCTATCTTTAAATTCGTTGCCACCTGTGGCGAGCAATGCTAACCGAATGGCATGCACGGGGCTTTTGGGCTCCTGTGCCGCTTCTAGCACCCACGGGCAGAATGATCCAAGACCACTGGACCCAGAGCTTCATACCCAAAAATCCCGTTTCGCAGGGAAACTTGCACATTTTACTGACATCAGAAGAAGAGAGATGCCCCTTTGGAAGACTGTCGTATTATGGGAGTATTCGTGGATGAGCACGATAAATATGCCAGAGCCTGCATTAGATGAGGACACAGAGAATGCAACAGAGGGTGAATCATCCTTCACTAGCGTAGCTCTGCGGATCTATGGGACGAAACACAGATGTCTTAATTGCCTCGTACAGTGTCAGACACCCACATATAGAGTTCGCAGAGAGCACCTTTGCACGTGCCTGCCTGGCGAGCAAGACTGAGCTGAAACTAACCGAGGGACGGGGTCAGAGGCTGACTCACACTCAAGTGAGGGACAGTAGTTGTGGTGTTCTTGTGTTCCTTGAGTCTCAGCAGCTAAGAGGTTGGCATCACAGCCAACCTGTTAGCTGCTGAGACTCAAGCATCGGCGAGTCTGGGGATCAAATGGACCAGCTTGCTCAACCGATTCACGACCGTCAGGGTAGAGTCTCTTCCCTTTTCAGAAGGTTGCATCCTGTTCTTAAGTTGACCAAATGATGACGTGTGCAGACGATTTATGTCCGCCTGCATCGTAGATTCCGGCCTTTCCTCCTTGGCTGTTGGTCGAGGTACCAGCTCCGCAACTCCTCTCAGTGCTACTTTACGAAAGCCCCGTTCTTTGGAGAAGGGTACCATTTCTGTCGAAGGGCATGTCCTGAAAGTAAATGCAGGCGTTCCGGCGGCCCAACAGGTGCGAACAGGTCGTTTACAGCATAGCCTGGAAAGCTCCTGGGAACAAACAGAATTAAAAATTCGCTTCGCGTTTGCCAAGTGTCAACGCCCTCACGGCATGTCGCCCCTTCCCTGCGCCAGGCGTAGCGCGATTGAGGAGTGCCCGTGCGCCTGCTCACAGCGAGGCAGCCCGCCGCCGCAAACTCATATTTTATCTTCACGAAGGACATGGCGACCGACACCAGACTCAGTGATATGTGAGAAGAGAATTCTTGAGGCGACAATCAGTTGGCTACAGAGTGCTTTACCCAGCTGCTTCCCTGAGGTGGAGGACCTGTACTCAACGACGTCGAGTATCCACCCGCTTGTATAACAAATAACGGTACCACTAAATGAGTGGGACATGCAGGCACTTACCATGAGTATTCGCGGGTAGTTAATGCTATTCACAGTTGTGCGCGCTCTGGGGAAGAGCGGACAATTGTACCAGTGGGGTTTATGGGCGATAAGGCACAGCACGTTGGCTGCCCGAGTGGTTGCAGATTATTGCCGTAATACGTTCTGAGGTTCTGAGTGCAAGCTAGGTGAAAGCGGGCCCGTCTACGTGAAGACACGTTGAGTCCGTCGCTGTGGAGATCACTTCGTACGGGTCAGTGGAGTTGTGCGCTGCTGCTTGCCATTCTGCCGCCTGAAACCTAATTTTTACAGCGTTACTTAGGTGAAAAATGCTACAAAAATAGTAATCTGAATTAGTTTACGAAAAACAGAAGCTCAGGAAGCAGTGAATGCAGGTCGCTCTTCGAGTCGTCAGCAGTCTGGGGCCACTTAACTCAGTCGGTGATTCCAGCCACACGCACATTGGGAGACAGAGAACGAACTTCCTGCTCAAAAGAATAGCTCTTAAGAAAAAAGAAAGTTAATGCCTTTTAATGTAGAGCTCGGTGCCATAACTGCTTGCACGAGCAAAGCAAGAAAACTTTGTACGAGCAGAGCTGGCTGGGCGTAGCTGACTTCAATTAGGGAGCATTCCCGATTTTACCTTTCTTTTGACTTAGTGGGCACTAGAAAGCTGTTAGCTAACCTTACTAAACTATGGGGTTCCTACCATCGGACGCGTCAAAGCCCTCTAGTTACTGACGTGCGCAAGGAGCGAGAGATGCATGTGCAAGATCCAGGATGTCTGCTGTACGAATGGCCTGCCCAGAACGACCGATGGCAGTTCCGGCCGCCTCAATACCAGATCATAAAAACACAAGACCGTTAGCAAGAGCACATTTCCACAACATAGCCTTTTCAAGAGGCAGGTGGTCGAACCCGCAGCGTAAATGGGACCGAACAGAGGACGCCGCGCACCTGGGGCAGGAAATGGGGCAAATATGGCACATGTTGGTGCAAATAAATTCGGCAAGAGAGCCGTTAAGTGTTTTGCAGTCAATGATTCATGAGCAGCAATACAATCAGGATCTTCCTTAGTTTAGAAAAAACATGTACGAAACTAAGCGACGGCCAGC
This sequence comes from Eimeria tenella, assembly GCF_000499545.2. Classification (NCBI taxonomy): domain Eukaryota; phylum Apicomplexa; class Conoidasida; order Eucoccidiorida; family Eimeriidae; genus Eimeria; species Eimeria tenella. Next base: position 465,958 of record NW_013541843.1, read on the forward strand.
TCTATTGGGGCGACGACTTCAGGAGGTATAAATCGAAAAATGTTCTTTTGCATTGATTTTTTAAAAGGAGAACTGGATCGGACTCGAAGCGGGCTCTGCTCCTTGCACTTCCAGCCGTTTGGCACTTATCCACCAAATCGCAGTTAATTAGTGAAAAAGCGATCGCCAGGTGCACTCATCTAACTTTGAGAAGACTGAAGCACAGGGGTTGGAACGTGCCAGAAGCAGATTTATCGCATTGTTCCTCGGCCAACTTACCACACGAGCTGCGCCATACTAAAGGCTAGTGTTGTTAATTTCAAGGACTCAACGGAAGTTACAGATGAACCAGCGGCCTTGTGACTTTGCTTATTCCGGACGATAGAGTCACACAAGCAGTGACAGTTTACTCAAAGCCACTTTATGATACTGGACGCATCTGCGGAGACGGATACAGAATACGGTGCCTGTCACTAGGGGTAGCAGCCCTCCGATATTCTGGTGCTCCTAGGGAGCATCTAGCTCACTACAGGCTTGCAAAATGCGACAATAAGGATTTCATTTGCAAATGGCGTACATAAAAACGCGGATTTCTCTAGCCTGGAAAATCTGCAAAACTTGTCAAATACTACTGGGGAAAGGCTTTTGTGGCAACGGAATAGTTGCAGTCGGCCCGTTGATTCTCGCTGAGAAAATGAGGGCATCGTGAAAGTGTCCAACGAGAATATCAGCAGATGAGGCTGGAACGCTGTCTAGCGTGGAGGGAGGGGCTGTTCAAGGCTACGTGACTTACTTTTGGGCACGGGCGCGCTGGACCAGGGCTGTGGGGGCCTCCGTGTTGGAGAAAGCGGTGTAGACTGAGACACCTTCATTATTCTGGTGTAAGCGTATCTTGATGGATGATCCGGCCCGCTCTCCCAGTTACTCCGATTTCTTCGGTCATGGGCCTAATGACCAAGTAGCCGAAAATAGGCAATCAGCAAAATTTATTAAGTAGCTTGTTTAAGGCTTTCGTATGTACCTCTTGGAATATGTTTTCTGCTCTCTTCTGACAAGGCAAAGTTGCGTAGCAGAAAGAGAGACGAACGTGCGCAGAAGGAAGTCAATTAGTGCCCCGGCACTCGATTCATCACCCTCACACAGCACATTTTTAAACTACCCATAGAAAAAGTCCATCCTACTCTTGCACACTCTAGCCCAGCTTTTGACTATGAGGAGAGATCATAACCCACTCTAGTGGGCAGCTGAAGCTAGTTGCCAAAGTTCCTCGGGTTGGCCATTACACTGCAACAAGTCCAGTAAAGGCTGCCAAATAAATTTAGAAAGATGCGGGCTCATCAGGGAAGAAAGTCACTTTCGTTTACAGTCTGCACAGTGCAGTTGCTATTGCTCTCCTCCTGTGGAATGCGATGCTTGAATAGCTATTCAAGCATCGCATTCCACTGGTGCCTGACCAATACAAAACAACCGTCAGGGTATCGAGATAAATTAGCTGCTTCCAAATGATACAAAATCAGTATTCGGATGTATACACATAAGACGGCGTTGACTGACTATGTAATTGTGGATTACACACTTTTCAGATCAGCCCAAGCGCGGGACCGTGCCGAACCGTGGCAGATTTGCGAAGTCCTTTTGAAGACCCAAATATTAGAGTCGTGCTGTACGAAACTAACTAGAGAAGACCTGGTATAGTAAGTTGAAAATCCGGTTTCAGTTATGCGTCTGCACCTTCATTTCCACCTGGGTCCTGATTGGCTCCGTAGAACCGGCCATATGCGACAGCCTGAACGGTCCTTAACTGTCATAACGATAACATTAACTGCTTGAAAAGAAAACTAACGGAGCGAAGTGGTGTGCAAGGCAGTTAAAGAACCGTTACATCTGGAGCTGTAAAAACTGGTATACACGCAAACGGCGGACTCGGCCCGAATGCCTAAATCAGGATGCACTAGGAGCCAGAGAGACGTAGAAGCGGTTTCCACTTAAAATAATGAGTCATAGAGATGAAGTTCTATACTGATATTTGCCGTTTGTAGCACCGCACTTCGAAAGGTAACGCACACGCACCGTGCGGCGGTGCAAAACAACATTGAAAAAAGTGTTTAAATCCACCAGATTCGCTGATTATATAGCTTGATTAATGCTTAAAGGCTAATTTAAGGTTTTGCATGTGATGGTGGTCCCTCGTGAAAAACAGAACACATTCGGTCTGTTGGTGGAGTGTCGGCTGCTCCGGCTGGTGTGAAAGTGGAGCCTAGGGGTAAGAGAGGCCCTTAATCTCCTCTCTCAGCTCGCTCACCCTATACTGCAATAAGCGCTTGCCACGGACTGAACAAATTCATTTCCAGTTGAGCCAAACCCAGGTAAAAAGAGTTTGATATTGGCACTCCCTCCTCGCTCACGCCTTCAGCGGTTGCCCGTGGTCGCCTGAGGCGGAATTGGTGGGACAAGCTAGTGCCCATCTAAGTTTGTTTCTCTTCTCTCGATCACACTTTCTGCCGCAGTGAGTGGCCGTAGAGTCCTCCGAAAAGTGGTCGTCTCCCCGCATACACGCGGAAGTCAACTCATATTGAGATAACTGTACCTTGTAGAGGAGCAGCTTGTGGGGTTTGCTGTGCCCTGCAGCCACACTTTCGATTGTTCGCGAGTCTCCAATACAGCAACTGTTGTCTGAAAGGTCCTCCCAGAAAGTCGCCGTCTCCTTGCCCGCGGGGACGCCATGAAGTCCCATTTCGACTCTGGGCAGTCCACGAGGTTTATCATAGCAGGCTGAACAGGTAGAGATGGCGAACGAAAAACAGGAGCAGCAGCAGCAAGAGGCATTGCCTCTTCTTGAAGGCGCAGATGCAAATGCATGTGTCGTCGAGCTACCGGTTGATGGCGGGCGCTGCCTTTTGTGCACCGTCCGAAGGCACCCTGAGAGCTCAGGTTCTGACAGGGAGGTGGCACAGGTTCTCTTTTCCTTTAAGGAGCCCTTTTTTGGACCACACGAGGCGTCTAAGAAGCTCTTACTGCACTGGTAAGGCTAAGGCTGCGCGAGACCTAGCCGGCACATCATTGGCGTAGTCCTTTTTCGTGCTCATTGAGCTAACCCCGTAACTTTTTGGGACGAATAGCAAAGCGGTTCGTACAGGTGCTGTACTGCCATGCTGCTTGGGGAGCAGTTAATCGGTTTTTGGTTGGTAAACTGCCCCTGACAGAGCATGATTTTTGCATACGTGGTATTATGTCAACTCACTCGCGTTTTGGTGCTTGTGGCGATGCAGGGGTGTAGCTAGGAACCCAGGGGAGTGGCTGCCGCCCGAAGGCGAGTTCAGGGAACAGCTGCGCAGCAATGGCTCGCCGGTACAGTTTGGCGAGACGGCGACCGATATCCCCTTTCCGTCCCCCAACTCCTCTCCGCCACCGGTTTTGGACTTGAGTTTCCCTGTAGATGCAGCCCCTGAGTACTTGGTTTTTGTACTCCACTCCCCTCCCCATGAGTGGTTCAAGCAGACGACTCCGGGCCGGCCGTCTACGAACTTCATGCTTCCTCTGAAACAGGCACTTAAGCAGCTGGTGTCTAGAACCGCTTTCCTAAAGGCCATTGATGCATACAAGAAGTCACAGCCACTTCAGCACATCAAGCCATCCACCGCACAGTGAGTGTGCCAGCTAGACACAAATTCCGATTTTTTCGTGCTTCTTTTTTGGACCATCTTCTTGGCATCCTCCATACACCTCACGAACTGTATCCGTAGGAGCAGGCAAACTCTGCAATTTTTGTGTCACCTTGTCGGGGCAGCACATGAAAAACAACACCAGCATACCAAGGAAGCACATTGTTTTCCTCGCTCCAAGGTAGACCGGGAACCTTTCGGTTTGGCGTTAGCCGGCTTTAGAAGGCTCCACACAAGGGGGAACTGTGTACATAACCTTGATTGGTTTGTGTGGCGTTCCATAAATCCTATCTTTTCATATTTCGGTATATGCACCTGGCAAATAGGATCCATTCACAGCCAAATCTGGATATACGTATATGGCGTTCCTTTCTAATTTCTCCTGTGTTTTTCCGGGATAGGTTCGCTCAGCTACCCTCTGCAAATGCATGTTTGCATCTGGTTCCCCAATCTAGTTGCGCCATCTGGTGCGCGCAGCTACTGGCGAATTCCAGTCAACGACGGCGACATGCAGCTTTTGGCATTGACATTCGTTAGCAAGGATGCTTGCGGCTTGGAAATCTTCTGCAACTGGCCGGCGGCTCTTTTGCTGCACTGGGGAACAGCAGAGACGCAAACAAGCCCATGGAAACGCATGGAACTGAACAAGATGCTCATGCACGTTGACAGTAATCGCCAGCAGGAAGATGAGCGGCAGCACGGACTGAAAGCTGAAGACACGAAAATTGCGGATGGGACAGATCGAAGCCGACCTGGGAAGGAAAGAAACGTGGATGAACAGCAGTACTCCAAGGACTCTCCAGAAGAGCAGTGCAACCTTGAGACGCTCTACGGAACTTTTGCGCACTATCCAATCGACAACAAAGCGGCACAAACCTTGTTTGAGGTACATTAAAGCGTGAAGTTGCGTCTGCCTATACATGGCCATAGGGTCCCGCTTATGTGCACATGCTGTGCAATAGAGGCTACTTTCTGCCTTTGCGAATTAGTCTGCTAACGATATTTTTCGCGCTACACTGCCTTTGCACAAACAGATTTTGTAGTAATGCATATTATGTACATTTGTGCTTGTGGCTAAGCTCGGTAATACCTGCGCCGCTTATGCGCAAATAAAAAGTTGAGTTTTTCTAGTGAGCAGCTATGCACAGGGACGCTTACCATTATATACTGCATTGAAAGCCCCACGTGCATGTATGTACTCGTCTGCACAGAAGCACAAACTCTTGCGTATTTGTCTACGTGCATCTGCGCACTGTGGCTGCATTTACACGTCCAGATGCATGGTTTCATACAGTACACTGGCATATTCAGTTCATCTCCAGAGAAGCAACAGTATACACACGCAGGGGAACGAAAAGGCTTTAGTAATAGTAATGTGAATCTCCTTTTTTTTTTCTTCTGTGTGTCGTTCCGAAGCCTGCAACTGTGTGGCGCCGAAACTCGATTTTTTGAAGACAGCCTTTGCTGTGCTTCTTTATTTAATTCTGCGCATTGTTCAGTTCTGCGAGACTTCTAGGAGCGTGGGTTTCCAGCACGTTGCTCTATGTTTCAGAGGAGATGCCGTGCCGTGCGGAGTGTCGTTTGTGTTGAAAGAGGTAATGGCTGACCGGTGGTTCGCCGACCGCACAGGGGACTTCTTCGTAAAGCTCCCTACGCATCGTTATTGGGAAACCCTAAGGGAAAAATACAGAAAGATTGCAGAGTTGAGAGCTGCGGAGGAGGAGAAAGAGAGAGAAGAAAGAAAGAAGAAGTGGAACGATGCTCAACAAGCATTCAACAAGTTCGCGCAGGAACAGTAAGTCCCCCTTATGAAGTAGATTCAGGTAAAAATACAAAAAAGGCAGATATACGGACAGTGCTGGAGTAAATTCTGGCCTTTTAGTGCGCCTCGCTTCCCGTGATAAACGTGCTCCCCTACAGTTATTCTTATGTTTAAATGAAGGAACTAGCTCTTATCGCAGTGTGAACTGCCTTGTCTCAGAAACGGTTTGCTTTCGCGTAATCGCACTCATGCACTGTTCTGTTTGCGTCTAACATTTTCAGGGACGCGGCAACTGCTCTGTCGTTGCGTCGCGTGCCTCTCTCGGAGGGAATTGGGGAGCTTTTGGTCAAGACTGAGGCAGACCCTTCAAAGCACAGCGTTCTAATTTCTCTCACAGCTTGTCTGCAAACGCCTTGCGTACTGAGGTGGGGCATGGTCGACATCATGGGAAGAAGACAGACGGAGCTGCAGCGGAAGGGGGAGGGTGCGAGCGCACCTTCCGTACAGACAGCGAAAGGTGGAAGATACCAGTGGATATGTCCTCCGCCTGAGGTCAGACCTCCTCACACAGTTGTGGCAGATCCTCAACGGTAAGCCCACATCAAGAGAAGGCGTTCCATTTAGTGCAGGGCAGCCGCAGTAGGGTGGATTCTAAGTTCTCCATAGCTCTCTGCGTCTGTTTGTCCTTTCCCATCTCGCCATGAGAAATCACGAAAATACTTGAAGATTTTTCCTTGTGCTCGATCTGTCTTCAACCGCGTGGTGGGCGCAGCGCTTGTGAAACTCCCTTCGAAGACTCTGCTGACGGCCTTTTACAGCATCTAGAGATCCATGTCCCAGCAACGAAAACTCCCCCTCTCTTTGAAGGAGACCCTGGCATTGAACCTCTGTTTGACGGCTTCGCCTGTTGCCTCAGAGAAAGAAACGCTGACAGATGGTACAAAGCTATTGACAATAGAGACATACAGGTACGCATCATTTAAGTGAAAAAGTCCACCTTTATTATTCTGGTCATGGGCAGCCTCTGTCAGCCCCTGTTATGAGCTGGATTTTTCTCCTGTCGCTCGCATCATAACTCTCGTGGGCTCGTGAATACTATGACATGGGGAGGAAACACTAGTGCCAGCGTTGGTAAATTAGGCTGTTCTACCGTTGCAGGTACGCTTGCTGGATGTCGAGAACGTGCCAGTGAAAGGTGAAAATCGCGAGTATCTCGAGAAGATTGTGGAGGCTGAGGTGGAGTGGCAGCACATGACATTGATGCATCGCTACAACCTGATGCGCGAGTTCTATGAATCCTTTGCGAGGCGCTCCGAGGCAAGGCTTATCTCATCTCCAGAATATGGCACGCGAGCGCAAAGGGTTGCGGAGCTTGTGCGGACCTGGTCCCATAGGCAGTGGGAGGGGGACGAGGCGCCCTTGCCTGAGGGTTTTGGTGCCCCGATGGGGAAGGCTCGTGCCGCTCACGATGCTGTAGCATATGAGGATCTAGCTACGGCTGAGGCGGCTGAAGAGACGGAGTTCTGGGAGCTAATGTTCACGTGGGCTCGATTTGCATTTTTGGGGTTGCTGGACTGGCAAAGAAACTACAACACAAAGCCCCGAGAGCTAGCTCATGCATGCGAATCGCTGACATTCTATGCCGCTAGACTCTGGCGCAGTCACCCGTCTCACCGCCACTTGATTCGAGGGTGCCTCAGCACTATGGGAAGAGGTGGCTCGCAGGGTCAGGCAATAAGAGACAGAATTCTAGAGATCATGCATAAGCACCATATACCGGAACATGGCTCATTTTACGAGCAGTGGCATCAGAAGCTCCATAACAACACCACTCCAGACGACATCGGCATATGCAGAGTAGGACACAGACTGCCCCCGGCCCGCTGTATCTCTATTCAGAAGAGTCGCAGTTAAACGCCCCAACATTTTCAAGCTCCTACGTTTCTACGGCAGCAACAGACGATATGGCAGTAAAGTAGATATAATTTTTGGACCTGTCTAGGTCTGCAGCTTCGCAGACTTTTTTGATGTAATGATGTCGTCAAAATTCGCACCTTCCCCACTACTCCTAATTGCCCTCTCACTGTTTATTTCTGCTTCACCATCAGGCAGTAATCGCTTATCTCGAGAGCCGCGGGGATATTTCTTCGTTTTGGCGTGTGCTGGGTGACCACGGTATTACCAGAGAGCGGCTCGCGAGCTATGAAAGGAAGATTACAATGGAGCCTCACATGGTGCACACGGATATAAACGAGCTTATCAACGACTTTAAGTCTTACCTCAGCGTGATACAGGATGTTCACGATGCTAGGGATGCGCGGGTGAGCTGCGAGTTTGCATTATTCCGTAGGGTGTCTCTCCATCCGCAATCAGAGCTATTGCAGCAGCAAACAGAGCTGACACAGCTGTGCGTCATTTTAGATGCTGCGGCTAACGTACCGTATTGGTTTTGGTGCGCGGGCTATCTCTTGCGGGGACATTCAGAAAGCATTCGACTACGCGCGGGCACACCTTGCTGGAGATACTGCCCACATGGTAGAAGCAGTGTTGGGGGAGATGGGCCAACGGACAGATGGTATGGGGTCCGGGGAGCTCCACAGTCGGTTTGTGCGTTTATCGGAAGTTCGTCGGCGCATATGTTTCCAACTCAACGAAAATGGTGGCCTTAACACTTCTGATGATTCCAAGATCGCTGGTACGAGAGAGTTGCTGATGCTTGACTTCGTCCTGGAGCAGCAGCAGGGATTGCTGTTGCAAGCTACGGCCTCTTTTGATGCTCAGCAGCTTGCGACACATCTGCGAGAACTCCTACTCTGTCTTTCTGCGCACGATCCATTCAATGTTGAGCTGACGTGAGCCGTTTTTTCTTCGAGTACCCATGTTGCAGCTAGAGTTCATGCATGCGCAGGGCCAGTGTAATAGACACTGCTCCCGCTTTTGTGTGCCACGTTTTTCCTTGTTTAACCCTCACCGTCAAAGGCTGCAGGTGAATACAGGTGTTCCGCTGTACTGCTTTCTGCATCTGTGGAAGCAAACACATCATCTTTATTTGTTCCAGCTTGTGACCGATGAAATGACGTGAAGTGAACTAACACAACGTGCACTGAACAAGGTTCTGCTTTCTCAGGAACCTGTGCGCCGATTGGCAGCATTTATCTGGAGACCTCGCATCTAGTTGCGCCTGTGGAGACAGCTCCATAAACGAATGCCGCGAGGCAGCGCTTCTCTTGAAGGCCCTTGTAGACCGACTTTCTCGATTCGTAGGTAAACAAGTGGACTCCGTGCAAGAGGGCCTTGGGCCAAAAGCGCAGTATTTGGGAGCCCAAGTGGGGACCGACAAGAAGGTGCTTGACTTTTTCGTGGACGAGGTGCTTCGTGGCTCCTCGCTGCTCAGCATTTCATTTTCCATCAAGCGACTGGAGCCACTGCTAAGAAAAGCCGCGAGCCTACCAGCATGGCAGCTCATCTCGGTTGTTGAGCGGGTCAGGGGTGATTTTGTTACTATTAACGAGCTCGCGGGCATCCAGGTCCGTGAGTTTGCTGGAGAAACTTACTCACTTATCGATTACGCTGTCCTGTGTATCGGCCTGCTGCGTACGTGCAGTTATAAATAGCGAAGCTGAATGCCGGTAATGAAATCTCTGCAATCGCCGTCGGTTTTTTGGAGTCAATGGGGGGCTGCTTCTTACTGTGGAATTTCCTACTGTCTCTTCCTGTTCTCAGGACAAGGTATTCGATTCGCCAACAATATTGCTTTGCAATGCTGTAAGTGGCGAGGAAGAGATTCCCGAAGGCGTACAAGCTGTTCTTGTCCGTTCTGCGGCGGTTTCCCCGGACATACTCAGTCATGTGTCTGTCCGCGCAAGAAATGCCCATGTGCTCTTGGCAGTCTGCTTCGACGAGGCAGAGAGTAGCGAGCTGGTGAGAGTTGTTGCATTTCATGGGGAAACAATGTGCAAACCATGCTTGGCATGACCGCAGCGTCGGAATCGAAATAATTTTTTTCGCAAGATGAGTGCTGGTATGAATCTTTCTTTGCTGCCTTACCGTATCACTGCTGCTTGTCTCAGGAGCGGCTTGCCGGGCAGTGGGTTGAGATTCAATGCACGCGCGACGGCAGCAGCTTAAAAGTGGCACCTGCGTCGAAGTGGAAGCCTGACCCGTTGGTCCAGAGGACCTGTTCAAGTCTCTTTGACCGTAAGGCATCGCAGCTAGTGATGGAAACTCATGAAGAGGAAGAAATTCGAAAATCCATTAAGCACGCTGACAGGAATGTCGCCATCCTGGATGCCTCTATGGATGCTCCTTGGGCCATAACTCCAGAGAAATTTACATCGTAAGCCAACGCTTCCAGCTGTATATGTCCCATGTCCCTTTCAAGAGCAATAATATGAACGACCCGCGTGAGTTTTACGACTTCGCTGGAACAAAGGCAGAAAAGATGAGACGAAGCTCACACATGGAGGAAACACTCGCAAGTACAGCCGATAGTTGCTGTCCCCAGATTTAGAATTATGTTTCATCTCTGCGCCATCCAGAGTACAGACTTTTAGGCACCTGTAAGCAATGAGCTTATGGAGATAAAATTTTTTCGATGGCTGTCTGTTGTGTTTAGGTCTTTAGTTGGGTCGAAATCTCTTAATATCTTCAAGTTAATGTCATCTCTTCCAAACGGTGTGCTGACTCCAGCCTCAGTAGCTTTGCCTTTTGGCAGCCTGCAGCGCACACTGCATGCACCTGAGAATGAGCAGGCACTGGCTTCACTAAGTGATGCATTAAGGCGGCTGTCGATTCGTCTCAAGAACTCGGAAGCCGAAGCTATTTTCGAGATATGCCGCAAGTCTATTGCAAATATATCAGTCCCTAAGGAACTTCGCGAGGCGCTGAAGGAGGCGCTTCAAAGTAGCGATGCACAAGGCGGGACCAGCGGAGATTCCAGCGCCAACATGAGTCGGCGTCCTCACCTCCTAGATCTTTGGAAGAAGAATGGTGATAAGAAATGCACAGAAGCCTTGGTCCAAGTGTGGGCTTCGCTCTTTGGACTACGTCCCTGGATTTCACTCACAAAAGCATCAAGAGATTATTGCGAACTCAATATGGCAGTTCTCGTGCAGGTGAACAGCTGACACCCAACGGTAGCTTCTGCTTACGTAGAAGTTCCTGAAGCTCTTTGTTGAGTACATTCAGAGGCAGGGAAGTTAACGGATTAGAGTAAATGCTCTTTGCTGCAGCTTTTCGGTCTTAGGTGCCATCTTTAGGCAATGCGGCCTCAGTTTACTCTTAGCAGTGTGATTCGGGGACTTGCTCCACTAGCCCGGGCATGCTGCATTTCTGTCTTCTTCTTAGGAGCTTCTTCCCGTTCGTTATTCTTTCGTTTTGCACACGAAGAATCCGTTTTCACAGGACGCTGAGGAACTGTACGGAGAAATGGCCCCAGGTGAGGGCGCTGCGATTCGCACAATGTAGTATTTCAACATTTTAGTGTGCCTTACAGGAGACTCATCTGCCTCCCCTGCAATCCTTGCTTGGCGTGCTTCCGAGTTCCCTTCGTCCGCACACACTCAGCATACAGTTTCACTGATTCGCTGGTGGAACAAAGGGGCAGTAGTAATTCTCTTATGAGTGTTCGCTGGCTGTTTCCTTGTCAGGACTTGGAGAGGTCATTGTGGGCAATTATGCGGGTCGAGCTTTAGGGTGGACGCAGAAGCGTTGTGGGGAGGCAAAAGTGATTGCATTTCCAAGCAAGAGCGTCGCTCTGACGTGCGATCCGTGTTTAATTTTCCGGTAGGTGGCTGGTTCTCCTGTGGTTCCCATTTTATTCTCAGTGGGAGCGTAAAGATTAAATAAAGCAACCTTTTGAAAGCGGCACTTCGTGTTGGAGGCGGCGGAATCGACCTGGAGACTGCCGATCATGCTAGGACATTACGAATTAAGAGGCCAATGCTTTAGATTACGTAGGTATCTCTGTCAAATTCCCTTCTTTCGATTAATTCTTGTGCCGGCGCAGTTCGGACTCGAACGGTGAAGACCTCGAAGGGTTTGCAGGGGCGGGCTTATTCGAGTCTATTCCGGCGGAAAAGGCCGTTTGGCTACCATTGTGTTACTGGAGGCAACGCCTTGTTAGCGACAGAGATTACAGACAAGCATTGCTGTCGAAGATCAGCAAGGTGAGAATATTTTCGTGAGTTGTCTTAACAGATGACAAGGCGGGCTTTGTTGTCATGTTTTCTCAACTGGAGGTAGATAAATCAACAGGAGTACATACTTTGTTTTGGAGCTGAAGACAAAGTATAGCACTTGGGCAGTTCAGGCAAGTCGAGGTTGCGCTGCGCTGCGTGCAGATTGGGTTTCTGGTTGAAGAGGCGTACGGAGCCCCGCAAGACATTGAGGGAGTGGTCATTGGTGAAGATACAATTGCCCTTGTGCAAACTCGGCCGCAGGTTTAGAGCTCAGCGTCGGGAGGTGCAGAAGTGTTAACAGTCACTTTCGTGGACGTGAAGGTGGATACTTGCAGATCTAAATGTAGTTGCAGATAGGCGTACATTACGAGCATTTATTTACGTAGTGCGAAGCACCATTCGCGTGACATTACTAAATCGCGGATGCTGCCTTCCAGATTCTGTTAAATGCACACTTTTGGTGCATTTTTCTAATAAAGATGGACGTCTCTTTAGCAAATGAGGGCTTAATTCCCAATCGCCGCACTGTTTTGGCACGATGTCAGCAAGAGGCATCTTACTCGATTGCCCATAACATTCTGTTCTTTCGACAGCTGTTATGCGGTTTTTTGTGCTTCAAAATGCTTTCGACACGGTGAGTGACGATAAGTTTGCCAAAACTCAATGCTTATTAACGGGACTAGATACCTGGCGCCCCGATGAGCTAGCCCTCCCTCCTTCCCGAATCAAATTCTGGTGCATTTGGGTGGGCACGCCAGCTCTATGTACATTCTGTCCAAGGTAAATCATTTTCTTGTCGCTTCGACGCAAGAAGCGTACTCTTTGAGAGCGCATGTGCACAAACGGGCTCTTTCTTTGAGCCCTGTTTTTCCGAAGGGCCGAAGTCAAATGGCGTATGCGGTTTGTGGGGAATAAGGTGCATGCTGTACCCAGCATTGCAAGACAGAGACAGTTCGCTTTTACAAATTCACGGTACTGTGTCTTGAAGACCGAAGTCTCTGTAAAACTGGGGAAAAGCTCCTAGCCACGACAAGTGGAGCGACTTTCCTTCCTACCCGGCAATACTTGAGTTCAGCGCGTTATGCATTGCACCCTTCATTCTGTAGGGCAGTCCATGCAGGAGGCTACCGCAAAATTATTTACTGGTAGCATACATAGAAGGGCTATACGGAGTGCCTGAGGTCCTCTGGGTTGGTGTAAATTCAGGAAGCCATTCGGCATTCACCAGTGTCCGAGGCCAGGTGACATGACTCTTTCTGTTCTTCCCCATTATTATCTGCACACTTCATTCAGTCTAGTAAGAACAGTCCACTTCACACCGTAACCCCGGCAGGTTGTGTAGTTGGCAAGTCGGAAGTATTTGGCTTCTATGATGCAAAAGTAACTTGACAAGTGAAATCGCACGTCTTTTGGACTAGCAAGCGATTCCTGTGGTCAATAAAGCACGATTGAATGCTTCTTAGAGAGACCTACACGTGGTTTCGGGCTGCACATCTGAATGGCATTGCTGCGTTCAACAATGCAGCGGCTAGGCATAATGCTCCTTGATAAGGTACTTTCGGGTCGTACACAAGGTGCGAATTAACTTGAAGCCATTTAATCCTGTCTTTTGTCAGGAGCACACAAAAGATTTGGGTTTCATGATGTTGGTAGAGAGAAATCCTCCGTGGTCTGCAGAGGTGAATCACGTGTGTTTAGGTCCCTCTCCAAAGAATTGTGAAGCTGCCTTATGATTCAAAGTGTACATTAAATTGAAAGGCGGTTTGAGTTCAGTGAACGAGAAAGAACAAATACACGAGATGCATTTAATCGCAGGAGAGACAGCAGAACATCAACTTAACGTGGAGTCATGCTGCTCAGTCAAACTAAACCACCAGCAGACAACAAGTATTGACTGACTCACTGTAAGGCACTGAGAGTCTCACGTGGGAAGACCCAGCTGTAGCGCAAGATACCATTCTAGGAAAATAGTTTAACCAATTAAAGACACCCAAGCTATAAATTGGCAGCAGTGTATGAAGGAAAAACAGTCCGTAGACTGGGCAGTCCTTTGACGCTCGTCTGCAATGCCGGGGTCGGAGCCATCAGAGATGCGCACTAGCTGAAACCGAGTGAATCTCCTTTAAACCAGCAAGTAAAGCACTTGAAAATCCAAGCCACGGAGTTATGGACGTTGCATAGTGGAGAGGAGCCCGTGGGTGCACCCTTACTTTCCGTGTTGACAGCACAATGGCCAGCAACTGACTGCAAGGGTGAACCACCTACCACGAATGCGCAAGTCGGCTCCTTTAAAAAGCGCACGTTTGCCACACCAAAAAAATTCATAGCATGAGGACGGAAGCACTGTAGGAACCTTTCCATGCTTTGCAGCATAGGAAAGTTCCTACCGTGCTTCCGCAGATATCTGGGTTAATCGCATGCGTGGGGACTGAAGTGCACAGGCACTACACTAGGGCGTGCTGGTAACGTATAGAAGATAGCTAGCTAGCGACCTACAAGAGGTCGTAACACTGGAAGAGGAGAGGACCCTCTTACTAGGATCGAAGTAAGGCACTTTGTCTGCGAATTAACACTGCATACACTAGAGGTGCCTGTAAATACGTGGACACTGGGGCTGGCGATAGCGCCGGCACTGGTGCAGGCCTCCTCCCCACAAGGCCTAGGCGGCGAGAGCCCCAAGTGGGGGGGATTTTCAAGACAACAGATTTTGGAAAACTAAAAATAACTGTATTTCGTCATATTTGTGCTACTGTTTCAGGGAAATGCACCGAAGTTAGACGCTGATCATAGGCCCCTGCTCGAGGGGGCAGCTACCAGCGTAGTCGCAGCAGTAGGTGCTGTGCACTACAGGGACCGTAAGGTAGTTCGGTATCTCAGGGGCTCTGCCATACTGGGGCAGACGTATCTGAAGGACACTATAGATCTGGGAGAACGGGAACTGCTGAAGTAGCGGCTCCACGTTAGAATCTGTAGCCTGTCCAAGTCTAAAATGCTGGGGAGCTGCCCAGAATTGAATAAGGTGGGGGAGACCACGAAGAGTGTACGACTGAGGGTGGATAACAACCTGTGCATCACTGTGGAAAATTCCTCAAGTCGTTAGGTATGATCCTCGGGAGTGGCCGGAAGCAAGAGCCTTTGCCATGGGTGGAGCGTGCAGATCCCACCGGCCCTCTTCGCCGGTCTGGGCTGGCCTTAACAGAGAGGTGGAACAGAGAGCTGCATGACGCCAAATTTCCAGCGACTGCGAAGAAGAGCAACTACGAGAAATCCGAAAAAGGTCAGAGGACGCCATGATAGCGGGGGCTTGAGGGAAAGGCATCACCGTGTTGAAAGTGTATGAGGCTGAGCCACCGAGAAAAGGAACAAGAAAGCCCCAGCAGGAAACAACGGACTGAATGGCTTTGGAATGCGTGAAAGAGGTATAGTGGGGGAAGTTAGCGTGATACCGACTGTCCTACGCCTGCAGAACCACGTAGAGGCGACAGGACTCTACCGGATGCATGGAGCGAGGGTGAAGCCGCGTAAGTCTTTTAGTATGCAGATGTACGCGCTGCGTGAATCGAGCTCACTGGGCTCCATAGGGTTGGCGAAGTAGTGATGCGTGGGTTTACAACAAAGCATAAGCCAGAAAGCCCTTCATTAAATGGAGGATGGAGATACAGATACCAGGAAATGCAAGAAAGTGTCCGTCTGAGTATGCAGAGGGGCCTTTGCTCCCTAATATAAGAAAAGTAAAAGCAGGCTCCATCCGGGAAACCGGAAAGCCCATACAAAAATAGGTAGCGAAAACAAGCAAGGATATGGAGCGCCAGGTTGCACGAAGATAGGGCTGAGCCAGCCTGAGACTTTCGACGCCGAGGTGCTGTGCTGTCATGTGTTTTGTGAAGAAAAGGGCGATAAGCGGCGAGTGCGAGTGTGCTGAGTAGATCCTAGTAAAGTCATCTGACTTTACGCTGTTGCCAACATTCGCGGATGGCTTTTGTGCACTCTCGCGTCGTGCATTCCTATTCACTCTACAGCTGCAGACTTACTACCGCGGTGAGCTGAGGTCAGCTCGTCTCCTATTTGCCCTATCTGTTCTGGCTGAATGTGTTCGTGCCTATCATTACTAGCTGAAGACACTTCTACACGCTGAAAAGCCCGAAACAACATCTTCGCAAGCTCCCACTTCTAGATGAACTCTGTCTCCTCCGACTTCCTCGGATGCTCCCCTCTCGCTGCGTGGATGTGCGCCGCAGTTCAGCTTCAGTACCTCT
Source organism: Eimeria tenella (assembly GCF_000499545.2). Taxonomy (NCBI): domain Eukaryota; phylum Apicomplexa; class Conoidasida; order Eucoccidiorida; family Eimeriidae; genus Eimeria; species Eimeria tenella. The sequence continues at coordinate 481,796 of NW_013541843.1, forward strand.
TGCCGGCTCCGACCCTTGGACTTAATTGCAAGGAACACTAAGCCTTAACGCTTGAGAATTGAATCCATTTCTCCACGTATCGCCCCCATTTGGTGCGTCAATCTACAAATTTTTAATTATGGGGACCTGAAGGATATTTCTGGGCTGCACTGCAATGTGGCGCTCTATGGCTGCACCTTGAAATGAGGCAAGCCTTTATGGAGTGTTCGTTCGTTGTGGTGTATGGCGAGTGACTGGGTACTCATGGCGTAGTGACAGCGCTAAAAATGCACTTTGGTCGTGATTGTTTCCTGGACGACCTAATGCATTTCCTGTGAACTGGTGCAGGACACGGCAGGTTTACACGACAAGGTGCAGCCTGATATAATCAGTCTGACAAGCTGAAGATTGACACGAATGGCCTTTGTATAAGCTACCTGTAGCATGCACTACAAGAAAAGCAAAAGAAAGCAAAAACCCAAAAGCCCTGTAGAACGGCTATAGGACATGCAGGTGCGACATAGTGGTACTCTGTAGTCAAGACTGGGTTTCGTTACTGACAAGAACCACCGAAGCTGCAGTGAGCCACACGGCCACGCAGGGAGGAAGAAGGATTGGGGGAGAGACAGTTGTATCCCTTTGGCGAATGGAGCTAGAAGGACGATGTTCAGATGCGAATGGAGCTAGAAGGACGATGTTCAGATCCTTCTAACATATAAATAGTTTCTTCAGTAAGTTGTGATAGCCAGCCAGAACAGGAGGGACATGTGGAAGCAAATCTTGGCTTAGCACACTACAGAGCCCTTGTTAGCGAGCGCTTCGCTGCCAGTGCCAAAACGTCGGCTTGGCTGCAAAGCATTATAGGCCCAACCACCATGGGAGCTGCGTCTTTTGACAAGTTTATTACGTGGTTCGTCGTTCGTATGTACGCTTCGCTAAGTATGGACTTTCGTTGTTGTCGTCTGCCTCAGATGCAGCGAAAGTCATTATGGGCTTGGCTTTTGATATACTTTTCCTGCACTTCATTCCTTTTGGCATATGTGCTATCTGCGGGTCTTTCTTACCAAGTGCAAATTAGCAGCGTTGGTTTCTTAAGAATCATTGTCCATCTATTAGATTCACAGCAGAGTTGCTCTTGTTTCAGTTCTTGTGAAACTAGACGACCCCATAATTTAGCCAGTGGTTCCTTCAAGTATTGCAGGACTTCTATTCAGTTGCAGTCGTTCTGCTTTGCTTAGCATTATTTAAATCACTAGTATTTGAGAACACTTAGCCTTCTTGCAAAGTTATCGCACTACTTTCTCGTAGCACCATCACGCCACTTACAACCTGTGTACCCAAATGTTCCGCTTTGTACGGAGATACTAGGCAAATCGTTCACTGAATAACTGCCCGGAGGCGTTTAAATCCAAGGAACAGATTCCTTTTGGGGTCGTAATTTCAACATTAGCTTAATTCAATATTTTGGAAGGCCAAAGAAACGCCACAGAAACATATAATTGTACAATCAATTGAAGATAAATTCTTGCAGGGCTTGCCTTCTCTTGAGTAACCGGGGGCGGCGTAGATTTGTTTATGCTGCTAGCTCTCAATGATTCACAGAAAACCCATTTTACTATTTCCGTGCTCCACGTAAAACTTATTGGATATTTCGAAACGCTTTGGTATACGAACAACAGCCGTTAGTGTGTCAGCTAGGAGAAAATGCAACAAATATTTTGTTTCAGTGTCAATTAGAAGATGCATTTGCACACAATAGTCTCATCTTAAAATACTTTTTACTACATGCAGCCTAGTTTGGTCCTTTTGCTTTCTCAATTGAAAGCATAATATCATTAATATTCAATTCTAAGTTCTAGGAGTTATCGTTCATTTTTGGCGTCAACTAGAACTTGTGTCTTAGAGCATTGGACATCTCCACCCATATATGCCTCTTATTATTGGTGAACGAAAGACACGTCTCTGTTGATATATTTTACACTAACATCTGGTTGTATATTCATTATTTGCTGCATACTACTTGTAAATCATTGTTCAACCATGGATATTTGTCCCTGAAGTGCGCGAGGGCTTCATGCTGATTAGAGATGAATGTGGCGACCCGCGACAACTGAGACGATGCTTGTAATATCACTTTGGGAGAGAAATCCATTACGTACAAGGGTACCAACTTCTCTTAGGAGGAGACCGCTCCAAGCGTCCAACTGGCCAGTGTCTACTTGGTTAAGCAGTGCTGGTCGTCCGCCTGTCTGGGGCGTATTTCTCCCTACTTTTCTTCTTCTAGGATAACACTGAAAGGGATATAGGAAGTCTTTTGAAATATCAATACATATGTGGCAAAGAGCATTGTTCTTGACTCATCTCGGTGGTTACCCCTCGAGAGTACGCTGGAGAGAGCGCTGCAAGTTTTCTGATGTGCTTCACTAGCATGTTCAGTGACAAGGTAATCCGTGACTACAACATAAAATAAATATTTCATGCTCAGACGCTCATTCTGCATTCATTAGGGTTAACCTACCATGGTTATGCTGGGCGCAAGCGGTTTCGTTCAGGCAGGGATGCGCCTCCAGCTGCACGCCTGCTGTCACCCCTCCTCCACCCCACGTACGTACTCATTGAGGTTTCAGAGAAACATGCATTGTCAGGATAGTTTCTTTGTGTCTTGAATCTGGTTAAGGTAAGCTTGGGGGATGCCCTTTCAAATATACTGCGATGGTGATTTCTGCCAATGTCCCTCAAGGCGCTTTTTCGCGATCGCCAACCATCCGCCAGAGCACGCTGCCTCATTGTGGCTAACAGCAATTTTGACGTTTTGAATTCATTGCATGTGAAGTGACATACTGCGTCAACAAATAAATGCGTGGGATGCGATTCCTAGACCCCCGTGCTATTTTGGAGGACCCTCTATTTCCGTCCGTCGTCCAACTGTCACTCTTTGCCCATGGCGATTTTCTACTCAGGAATAGGGAACTCTGGTGAAGGCTGCATCGAGAAAATGAGCGATATTCAAAGGGGCACTTGCAAGTGGTTTGATTCAAAGAAGGTCCGCCGGTAGTTCCGCTCCCACCCTGCAACGCGAACCACTTGCCTGTAGGTTGGTGGCGACGACTGTAGCTTCCTAAAAAATGTTCTTATTTGAATTTAGGGCTTTGGATTTATTACATCTGATGATGGAACGGACCTCTTCGTGCACCAAACGGAGATAAAGGCTGACGGGTTCAGAAACCTCTGTGAGGGAGAAGAGGTTGAGTTCCAAGTTCAGTCAGGAGATGACGGTCGGAAAAAGGCCGTGCGTGTAACTGGCCCTGGAGGCGCTCCTGTCAAAGTAGGTCTTTTTCATTTCCTGAGCCTTGGGAGCTGCTAACTACCATTCCTCGATTGGAGCACTTTCGCTGCTGCTGCTGTTATTTTTGTTCAGGGTGATAATCGCAGGATGTCGCCTTCCTATAATGGAAGCAGCCGCGGGGGACGCGGATACAGTGGAGGTGGATATGGAGGTGGCGGCTTTGGAGGCGGCGGAGGTGGTGGCTACGGTGGTGGCTATGGCACTGGTGGCGGCTATGGCGGTGGAAACGGCGGCAATTATGGAGGCGGCTCGAGTTATGGAGGGAGCAGCGGTGGTGGGAGGGGAGGTTATGATAGTGGGAGCAGGGGAGGTGGGTATGGAGGCGGCGGGTATGGCGGCAACGGTTACAACAACTACGCTTGAGTCCCTCATCAGGCCAGTACCGCCATCCTGACACCCGAATACTATTTGTGTAGTGTCTCGTTATTGAATTTGTGCAGTCCAGCATGCTTACAGTTTCTGGACAGTGCGCCACCCTCAGCATGGTTTGTCTAATGAAGCGGCTTTAGGTGTATTCATAGAAAATGCCTTGCTGTGAATGGGTGTTCTGCCGTTCCTTTGTTCTCTTAAACGCATCGCATATACGCCACTTGAAGAGTTCTGTCAGGTGCCGGGTGATCCCATTTGAATTTGTAAAAATGCATCATTGGACATCATGGAGGATTGACATCAGAGGTATAATTGTTGCCACACGAAAGGTCTCGCATCGCAACGGGATAGCTGCGTTGACAGTCTCATCGGCTCGTGGTATCTCCGACTTAGCAGCTTTTTTTCGTCGTCCCAATGTTTCCTTGATCCATATTTATGCAGTTATCTCCGGTGGGTCTCTGCCGAGGATACGTGTAGGGAAAGCCTAGCCTCGCGGCCACTTGTGAGCGCGATGTTATAATGCGTGTTCGTTCCGGACACTTTGGATGTGCGGATAACGTTTTGCTTTCGAGACATGGGCACCATACTCGAGTGCGAGCCCATAATGTTTGGGGGTTTTCCAAGTGTGGGAGTTAAACATTCACAAGAAGTTAACATTCACAAGAAGTACTTCAGGTAGCTGTTCAGGGGCCCATCGTCCCGCCTTGATTTAAGAGTTCTTGGACAAAATCCTGAGCACAGAAGTATAAGAATGTGGGGTCCATCGTGGCTCACTAGTTAATATTAAGTACCGTAATCATTGAGTTTAGTCGCACATCAGTTGCAGAGGGTCTGATTTGCTGGAGCTTCTTAATGTGCGCAAGTGTTGCGGCAGTACGAGATGCTCGTGAATCTGGGGCTTTCGGGGGCGCTAACGGCGTGGTGGGATAACTTCTGTTGCTGGACGGTAAGTATATTGTGCCATTGGGCGGGACAACCACGCCGTGGAACTTAGTTGGTGGGGACCCGATTGGGCCCGTAGCTTTATTGCGGAGGGGTGCGGATACCATAGGCTGGAGCTTGGGCAAGACTGAGAAAATCGAGGCAGGGAAGTGCGCCTTCAAGCAATTCATCATGACATGTTAGTGCTTTTCTTGTAACGGCACGTACCCTGCAGCGTCCCTCGAAAGCCTTCTTGACCTCTGCGTCATAATTCAAAAAGCTCAGTCGGAGCTGGCAAGGCCCATGGTAAGTAGGCGGAGCGACGCATATTCCTGATTCCTTTGAATGCAAGCGCCACAGCGAAGGGCACGGGGCTTCGTAATTCCGTTCAGCAGCGTCTTTGATTGGCCACGTCGCCGAACACTTCATCATCTATTTCGTGAAGTGTGGTAGAGTGCACGTGACTGCGTCTGCCACATTCTGCACCTACGAAGTCGTTCTTCTCTGCGTCAGTTATGCCGGCGAGGCGCTGCACTTTGACGCAGCGACCTCTGTACTCTTCTGACGGAACGCATTCCGGCAGCTGCCAGGGACGGTTTGTTGGGGTTGCTTGCACCAGCTGACTGAACTACGTACTGCTTCAGGAAGCTCCGAAACATTCCACCCCAGCGGGCACGGCTCACTGAAGTCGTACTGGGCTAGGAAATTGGGTGGCCACTCCAACTGGCACTTCGCTGCAATGCGCGCCTTTTCTGCACCCGAGGCTCCACCTGACACTCCAGCTGTGGGCTGGCCTTTCAGTGGTGGAGTTGTTTGGCCATACTGAAGTCTTGGACACTGGCGCATGGCCCCACGTAAGAAGGTGGCGCTTCGCATGCCTTGCCATCAACTGCAGTAGGCAGTTGAGCTTCACTTTGAGGTAAATGCTATCACTTCTCTTTCTTACCGCTTAGGGTCCACATTACAGGGCAAGCGCTCGTCGTGAAGTCCGCGTCATACTCTTTGCATGGCCAGCTGACACCGCATGCCTTTTCATTGAACATTAGGGTTTGCGGCAGCAAGAAACTTCAGTTTTGAATCCACCTGTGCCCTGAACGCGGCAGAAGGACAGTTCTGCAGTAACTTCGTTTCGCACAACACGTAAGAGCCACCTACCAACGAGCCTTCGATGGCTCGTCAAATTCTGCAAATTGCTTCTGAAGTACGCAGCTGTTCCGGAGATCGTCGATGAGTACAATTCACATTTCTTTGAAGCAAGCATTGATGCAAATTCACTTCCCACGGTAGTCGGGAGGCGCTTTGCAAAGCGTCCCCTCATCTGACCAGCCTTCTGGACAGGGGACGCTGAGGCAACGACATATCTACTTGATCTCGCGAATGAAACGAGTAGCTCTGCCACCTAAAGTCTTCCTTGCATTTGCTGTTACATGGCCCTGTTGTATCTGATTAGCTGGCTGATGCCCTATCAAACTGCATATGTTCAACCCCTACATGAAACATTGCAACGCCGAGAAAAGTCCTGTTTCGATAGCGGTGTAGAACCTGGAAGATCGTTGACCTGTGTAACACAATTTGTTTTGGGCCATCCCGGCATACTTGAGAAGTCTGCCGTGCTTTCACAATCCCCTGACAATCGATATAGAGAGAGCCTTTGCTCCAAGACAAAGTGCCGCCACACCTCTATACTCGCTGGAGGCCTGAAGAGATGTGTGTGTTGTTCGCATGTATCAATCCGGTCCGAAGAAACTAGTAAGACTTGCCTTGCAAGTTTTCCCGTCCCCTAACTCGTACCAACCAACAGGGCCTGCGGAAGAGTAATGACGGAGAACAGTAGATATTTTGCTGCAATGAAGAACGGAATCCCTCACACAGCCTCGTGTAGTTCCTGGAGGAGCAGCTGTCTGAGTCTGGGTTGGAGAGCATCTCGTTGCGGGACGCAGCATCAACTTCAGCTGCGACCTTCTGTCGCACAACTGTACAAAAGATATTGCAAGACTTGTTGCAGGCTTTGTGAAGGTTCTGCAACGTACATGAGGAAGAAAGGTTGTGCAGTGCAGTGAGCACAGCCGAAGCAAGCTCGTCAGAGAAACTTGACAAGTTTCTACTGTCTTCTGCACTGTTAATCAGTTTGTAAAAGGAATTAACCAGACTGTGCCCTGCTTCCTCCGTGGGCAGGATTCCTGGGGGGGATGGAGCTATTCCTGTGAAATCCCCCACTGTCTGCTCTGATATGACTGAGCCCAGCCACAGAAAGCAAAGGCATAATCTGAAACAAAAACAGTCCATCGCCTTTTCACAACTTGGGAATTCAGGTGGAAATCGGCCGTGCCGATGGCTTTCCTGAACCGTAACGAATGCATGCTGGACCCTACAAGTGTCCATACACTGAAGTATGAACGCAAAACCCAAATGGAACCAAATCAGACAAGAAACAATATTACTTCCTGTCAGGAAAGCATTACTTGTAACAATGAAAAAACCTGAAAGACTTGTCACAAGGTGACAGCAAGCGAAGCTGTGCAAGTAGCTCACACAGTGAGGCAAATGACAGTGAAATGGAGAATGTCAAATGCTGGAGATACTTCATTTTTTTTCTGGTGGAAAAGTACTTCACGGTCTAAGCAGCAACACGCGAATGGCAGCCACATGCAGTGATGAGCCGTTGTGTACAGTAGCCTGACCCAAATATGGGGAAGGAGGCAATACACAATATACTATTAGTGATGTTAATGTTTTATTTTGGACCTGCAGATGCGTAGGCTGCGGGAAATGAACTGAACAATACTGCGCACGACGGGAAACGGGGTTTGGGGCAAGGGATAATCAACGCCAAGAAGTACTGCAGCTGACCCAATTTTTTCCCGATAGAAGACCCCAAACATGCATGCCTTTTAGAAGAAATAGAAACGGAATCTTCACGACCATGGAAGATGCCCGCGATTGGCCTCTACTGCACTGCAGCTGCCATACGGGCCTCCCGTTTATGCAGGCTTGATGGTTCTTTCCTGCGTGAAGGGAGGGGGCTGCTGTCTGGCTGTCGTGCGACGGAGAGGAGAGAGGCCTGTGCGTTTAATCAGAGATGTGCAGAAGCACGCGCAGGGAGCGATGCCAGCAGCGCTTGGGGCTCGGCGAACGCTGGAACACTTTTCCAGTGCAGGCATGTTCGGAGAGCTTTCTCTACGGCACCCAAATTGGACGATAACACTGTTACAGCCATGCATGGTAAGATTTCAGGGAGGATCACACTGCATTGCCTACCGGCGGCGAATGAAGAGAGGTGTCCTTGTGCGCAGAGGTCTACACATGCCTCGCAACGGCATTTCGCTGTCTGGTTTTGACAGTTGATGGGTGCAGTCTATCGTTGAGTTACTTGACGTTCTCACCCGGTGTATACCAGTCCCAGTTTTTGTGGAAGTATGGTACACATCCAGTAGAAACCAACGCCTCTCCGAAGCGAATTCGGCTTTATTTCATATGATTGGGACGCAAGAGAACATTCTGCCCGACTTCATTCAGGCGGAGACTTTGAGCGCTTGCGCGTTGCTCGCCTATTGCGGCGCTACCAGATGCTTCGGCCTGAAGACCGAATGCGGCTTGAGCACGAACATCGGAGGGAGGGCGGAAGCTTCGTAAGTGGTCGGAGTTTTTTCACAAGTTTTCCGTCGATTCATGCGCATTGCCTTTTTTAGAAGCTTGAAAAGAGTATCGTGGATCAAATATTTTTAAGCGAATACACTGAAAGCCTATATAAAAAACGTAAAAGCACTTGTTTGCTGGTTTGCGGGTGACGATCGACAGTTGAGCGTTTGTTTGCCTGATTTCACCGTGGTGCTCGACTTCAGATGGGAAAGTGGCAAGAACTTCGTGCTCAAGGCATAGACAATCAGCTTCAGTCTTGGGAAGCAGAAAAGCGTGAACGGGAAGAGCAGCAGGAACGGACGCTACGTCTGCGAGATATTTACAAACCTGCTCATTTGCGTCGGCGCAAGCGGAAAGTTAAACGGGTTCAGCAGTCTGAGGAGCAGGCGCCGCCAGTGGTGTACGCAAGTTTAGCTCAATCTACTGACAGTATACGCGTGCCTCTGTGTTTTCTTTGAACGATATGTATACCTGAGGACAGGACGTTCCACTGATTCTGCTTAGTCTACAGATTTTCCTGTGCAGGGCTGCAAATTTTACGGAGGAAGCACAGACTCTGAGTCTAGTGGAAGATGCCTATAAAGCCGAAGTATACGAAGAGATCTGCGCCAGGCTTAGCCGAGAGTGGGAAACCCGGGTAAAAATCTCACAACACTGGAACTTTGGATGCTGGACGTACAAACACGTAACGGAATTGAAATGCCTAAGTGCAGGGCCTAAGCTGTTAAGTAATTTGTTGTGCTTTCTGTTCTCCGTGCATTCTTCTTCACTAGTATGCACTGGCTTAACAGAATGGCTTGAGCTATGTTTTTCAAGGACCATCTCAGTGACAGTTTTGTTGACATATTGGAGGAAGCCCTCCGGCATGACTTAATGGACCAAAGGCAAGACTTTGACCCTCATAGATACAGTTATCTCTTCTCCAGCGCAGGCTGCTCAAGATTGTGGGCTGCAGACCGTTCGAGAATAGAATACTGATCGGCGATGCATTCTATTATTGAGCCTTTTGATGAAGGTCACGGGTTCATTTTGTGCCGTGTGCTACTCTGCAGTCGCCCCACTCTTGTGAATGAGTTCACTGACTTTGATAACCCGTACATGTTAAAGCGCCAGGCTCTCAAGAGGCTGCTGGAGGAACGCGGGACACGCAACGCACTGGACGAATCGATGGTCAGTGTTTCCCGCGTCTTTTGCGGATATTTTACCTTTTAGTGCATAGGAAGACGCCAGAAACTGACGAGGAATCTGCAGAGCAGTCTATGTAGCTTCTCAGTTTTCCAGTTTTCCAGCTGCTGTCCACGCGCTCATGGAAACGACTTCGGTGTTTTTGTTGTTATGTCAGATTGATAAGTACCTGGACAAGAGGCCAGACCTCCTGAAGTTGCGGCTTGCTGTGAGTCGCCTGATAGAAGTAACTGCATGCGAATAAACTATCAAGACGCCACTTTTCGGCAGGGAAGGACGGAGTCCACTTTAACTTAGACTAGTTCGGTCGTCGTAGGGTTACCGTAGGTGGATCAGGATAACACGCGGTGTTACGATTTAGTTCCCGCGCCATTTCTTGTTATTGATCAGTGCTGCTGCGTGCTTAGGCGAAGCTACCGCCGGAAGTTGTTGAGCCTTTAGTTGCTTTCCACGGCATCACGTGCTACAACTTCGACAAGCGCACGCGTTTGGGTCAGAAGGTGAATGCAGTGCTTAAGGCTGTCAACTCTGTTGACTGCGGTACGCTCTCAGCTCTCCAGCCATCCACTCAGCTCTTCAGCCATCCACTTGATTTCTGAAGAGTTCGAGGCCAAGCTTGACGCTGCTATACCGCTTTCCTGAAGTTCTCCATATACGTTGGTGTGCAGAGTTGGACCAAGTGCTGCAAAGCTTAGAGGAGAATAGGCGCTCTGACATGTAAGCGTACCGAAGTAGAACAGGGAGGGGAATAATACTAGCTGCTGCCGTAAGCCCCTTTCCCCGGGAAATGCATATGACTGGGAGCAGAAAAGGTGAAGCTTGCGAACGTGAATCGTATGCACTGCTGCAGGATACACGAGTTCCATCCGTTTCGGAACCATTTCGGATTCGTTTCTGCCGTTCCTACTGGTACTGCTGGCTCCATTTTGATGGGGCGTGAGGAAAGTGGAACGGACAAGGAGCTTAGGATGATTCGGTGAGTCGATACGCGACTGCTGGATCATCGATCCTCATATTCACACTTTCAAGAGGGATAACGTTTCGTACAAAGCACAAAGTCTCGAGAAAGCGGGCTGGAATTAGTACAGGTAATGAGTTCCGCGACCAATATCACAGCAAGGATGAATTTGAATTATGTGCTGGTTGTGTTCAGATATCCAACGTTGCAGCGCGTGGCCCACACTTTGCCGAAGGATGCAAAGTGTGAGCCATCTTTTGCAAACGTGCCTAAACTGTTGTGGCTGTTTCGCCAACGGGCCGGCCCAAATGCTTCACAATGACCAAGGCCTGCGGTGATGAGCTTCTGCACCTCTGCAAGTGGATGCGTCGTCGCCTTTTGTTTGTGTGTGCTGTGTAGATCGTGCCATCGTTGCCCATGCAATTCGAGTTCTTGAGCGATCTCGGGGTTGGGACTTCAAAGACAAGCTCAAGGTAGGTGCAGGTGAAGCAGCTGAGGTGAAAAAGCAGCCCGAACTGTCACGGTCTCTTTGCATGTTTTGTCTGTCCTGGCATGGGTTACCCCAGGCAGTGAGCACATTGATTGAAGTCTACAACCACCTTCCACCTAGCGCCACTTACGAACGCAAGTTGGATGAAGCTTTTCCGGTCCTCAGGTATGTTGTGTTCCAAGGAACGGGCTTTTCCTTAGCTGGCCCTAGTTGAAAGTTTAAGAGACATATGCAACTGGGGCTTCTTGTGGCTGTGTTGCAGAAAACCCGGAATGACGAGGCAGACAAAGTCTAGGAATTCGGTCTTTTGCAGGGGGTTGAGATATATAAGGTCTCTATCAACACAGAAACCGCTCTCCATGCGGCTTGCAAAGAAGAAGTGATGAGCCGCAGATGTTTCATGCGAGTAACTGCGGTAGACGTAGCATTTGCCGTTATGGGACATCCCTTTTTGACTGCTGATAAGAAATTAGCGTTACCTCATATACACCCGATTAATTCGCTTGTCGTTTAGAGGGAAGAAAGCGTGAGGCGTTGGCAGCATGCCGACCTGCTAAGGTCTTAACCCGCTCTATTTTCAGAGAACTAGAGGAGAAAAAGTGGTTTTCCCAACTCGTTGTTAGTCGCTACTGGGAGTCGTATGTAACAGATAAGTGCTCAGTGACTCTGCCGGCATCTCGTTGCGCTACCTAGTTCGATGGCTGTGTTGCCTTACCCTGCGGAAGTTTCATGGCTTATCGAAGGCAGTGGATGTTTTGACGGCACATGGTGCAGCGGTTCTCTTGTCTTTGGGTCGTTGAGGCATTTCCTAGCGGGAGAGCCACTAGCTTCTCGCAGGGGGTTTTCAGGCTAAGCAGTACGCAGAGTTGCTAGTAGTTTTGGTTTAGGCGTTCTTGTGCTCTGGAGAAACTAAATCATTGCACGGGCTGGACCGGAAGACTCTGCTACATTGACAGTGCTCGACGTGCACTTGCGAGCTGGAGCTCACGCAACGTTCAACCAGTCCACGTTCCTCATATAGTTCAAGAAACATCAAGCATCTACATAGATGAATATCGTGCGAACGTCAGCAACAAAATCAATTGCGCAGGGTGAACTGGGAAAGCCAGAAAGGTCGCTCCGTAACCTAACACTTCCCAGTGTCTGAGCGGCGTAAATTTAGAGGAAGGAGGAGACTTGGATCTTGGAACTTTGAATTTATGGAATGGGCTTCGGATTTAAGCCAACGTGAAGCAATTTAGTGCTTAGTCTTCCCTCCAGTCTGAAAAGACAAGGCCGTCTGCGGGCAGCCGGACGCCGGTGCTCTTTGCGAGGTCGAGGGTGTGATGATGTGGGACTGCGTGAGATCACTCTACTGTGTAACAAGAGAGACCCTTCCTGAAATATCATGAAGAAGTTGTATTTATGAGTTTTGGTCTGCACCGTTTTGATAAGGGTCGTTCCTTCTAATCTTCTGTGGGCAGCGGTCGGTATGGGCATCCGTTGACAGCACTGCCGCATGTACGGAATTGGATGCTCTGCACGCAGGGAACTGGTTAGCAGCCTTTTGTTTTTTTCAGCGTAGCTTTGTGTTTTCAGCATTGGAGGCTTGGTTGATGAGGGCTCCACTTTACGCTGCATCCGCGCCAGCTTTCAGTGTGCAGTGACCACCCACGAGCATTGCAACGAGCACAGGCAGCACAGTCCCTCTTCACGCTGCACAAATGAGATTCAGCGGCTGTCAATAACACGTAAGTGTGATGTTTAACAAGAGTGCACTGCTTTTCTGGCCCTTCGCAACGCTTGAGGCAGATCCTGCGCCTGCAACTGCTGATTGATGGACCAAATGCAGCTCCAGCGCAAGCCTTCTCTGAGAAAAATCCTCCGATAGATGCCATCACTTCCACATTTGCATAGGAAGCACTTTGGAGATTGTGAAGAGCAACCAAAGCGCTAGTGCACTGCTGCGCTTTGGGTGGCTTCACCATTGGAACAGAAGGGGATTAGGCGTTCCTCTCGGTGAATCACCTGGGTTCGGCTTGTGAAAGCAAATCCGACTAGCTCCTTTTTAGACCTAGTGGTGGCTGCCTCACCTAGAAAGAAGAGGCCGTCTAAAAGGCCTATTGATTCTGGCAGAAGACGGCTGCCATTTTGACGTAGTGTCTTCTATTGGTCCCTATGGGGGCCTGTGGGTCAAAACAACTAAACGGAGTCCGTGAACTCAGTGCATCACCAGGTCAGTCACGCCAGTTGCAGACACACAATCGGGCCAAAGCTTCGCCCAACTCGACTTGCGTAGACCCATGTGTTTTATTCTTACATATAATTGAGGGCACACGAAGAACGATTTCATGAGCATGATGCGATATGCGACATGTGCGCAGGGAATACTCACGTCACAGAGACACAGGTGGTGGACAAGCTGAAGACAGACGGAAACTGGACGAGTTCTTCTTGCTTTGCTCGACCGCTTCGGTCTCAGGAGCGCCGAAAGGAGCGTAGAATTACTTCAGTGTTATTTCCCTCTGTCCATCAGCAATATCCGTGCGTCTCACCAATCTTGGGCGTTAGAATATGCGGAAACGGGATACTAACTGTACCCGAATCCCAGCCGTATTTGGCTCGGGCCATTCATTCCAATCTCCTGGGTCGATTTTGTCGACCTCAAAACGCTGCCCTCAAGGTGAATGTTACACAGGGGCATTCTTCCTCCACAAGATTGGCAGAAGATGCACCAGAATACTTTGGAGATGGTATCGAACGAAACGAGGCCCTCGAAATATCGTGCAAAGAAGCAGACCCACGCACAAGGGGCGGTGGTTCATCAGGAACTGCGCAGAATGACGTGCAGGTACAGCAGAAACTGAAGTTTCAACGCGATGGAGACCTGAAGGAGCCGATTAAACAATGGAAGTTTAATTCAGTAAGGTGGGAAGAGCAGCCAACTGCAATACGTCACGCATTACCGGTGTCCCCGGAGGGCAGCACACAGTTGACACCGTTAAAAAGAAGCCACATAGCGAATAGTGGACGAACCGGAAGTCTGTGCGTTTCCAGCATATCGACCAACTTACCACAATGCAACTTCGAGGTACGAGTTTCCAGAAGACGGCAAGGGCATTTATCTGGTCTTCATGGTTGTAGTGAGGAGGTTTTACGGAAATACTAAGGTTTTTCATCATTAGGACACGTCTGTGCCATGGCACAGCAATGTGCGACAAGCCATAGAAGTGACTTGCTGTTAATCAAGCAATATATTGAGTGGAACTTAAATGAATCAAAGGTGCAAAGTGAGCAGATCATGGAGGCTCCATAAAATCTCCGCTTTAACTGTTTCAGGAGAAGGCTGTCCGAGTTACGGGAGTCGACTCACTATTCTCGCTCGATAATCTAGGGGTTAGTGTCGTCTGCAAAAAAGGTTACAGGCCAAACTGCCCAAACAATGACGGATTCTTCGTTTGTCAGTGAGCGGTTGATTGACTGGAATCTCATTGCTTCGACGGCCTGCCTGATGCGTGCAGGCAGAATCTCATCACAGTGCCATCACCATTAACTATGCCGCAAGTCATGTTTTGTCGTACGGTAATTTCTTCTGCATGCTTCTGCTCAGTGTCTACGGGTGCACAGTGTGTTGCGTTCTCGACGGGCATGGCCCTTTCGGCCACGACATCTGTAACATAGTTCAGCAAGACCTGCTAAGGCTGATTATACGCAACCCTGATCTTCCTCTGAAGTCTGGGAGCGTGCTCCAGGAAGCTTTCCTTAGGGTGAGCGTGGCTGTAGCAAATACTGCATCCATTCGATTCTTTCCAGAAACTAGCTATTGCCTGTTTCGCATGGACTTAATATTTTGCTCTTACTTGGATTCCCGAGCAACAATGCGGCGCGACAGGTCGGTGAATGCATTTTTCTCAGGCCCATAACAATCTGGAAACGAAATGTAGCGAGTTCAGATTGGATAGCAAGCTCAGCGGGACCACAGTTACCATCATAGTGTACTTGAGAGAACAAAACAGACTTGTTGTAGCTCACGTTGGCAATAGCCGAGCTGTGCTGTGCAAGCTCTCCAAATACGGTAGGCAAGCAGGAAAGGCTCGAACAGGTGACGCTGGATTCAGGTTGCACACTACCATTCAGGATCGTTGTAGTGGCTGGCTTGGTTGAATGTGGGGAGGATGCACCCTTTGCCGTGACGTGTCCTTGACGATTCCGTACAGGTTGCGGGGTCCGAGCTATCGACCTCACTGTTGACCATATTCCTACTAATATAACGGAACTGCGCCGGATTATCAAAGCTGGTAATGCAACTAACTTCAGTGACTGCACCATTGTTCCACTTAGGCGTGCCGTTTTACTCGCATTTTGTACCTTATGTGGTGTTTGAAGGAGGGGAGGTCAGGGCGCCGCGAGGAGATGGCCTCCATCGGATCTTTCTTACAGACAAGTACCTTCCTGGTCTTGCCGTGGCACGGTCAATCGGCGATACACTTGCTGGAAGTGCAGGAGTCATAGCGAAACCAGATATAAAGGGTAGGTGGGCTCTGTATTTCCATGAGTGCGTACTGTGCTGTTGTTCCGCTGGTATAGCTCGTGAACTCTACTGTTGAACAATTTTGGACTGTTAAGGAAAAAGCTTGCTTTCCTGCCACCTGCAAATCTAATCAATTTTGTCATTGTTTCTTCTAGAGTACCGTGTCGATGTCAAACGCGACCCGTTCCTTCTACTATGCACTGACGGTGTCTGGAACGTTCTCTCGTCTCAAGAAGCAGTTGACATTGCCCATTCTGCCGAAAGAAAAGGGGTAAAGATGTACTCAACTTGTAAAAATTCCAGAACACTTAGTGTAGATGTCGTTTTTCTTCCGGACAAAGTACACCTGGAGATGTGCTCTACGCGACGCAGCAGTTTTTTTTGCGTTCTACGCAGTGGAGAACTGCACCAGAGGAGCTTGCCCGGGAGTCGTGGCGCCGATGGATTAACCAGGAACAGATTTTTGCAGACGACATGACTGCACTCTTCCTGAGACTCCGTTGAGGCTCAACCGAATGGGCACTGAATCTATTTGTTGCAGCACATATTCCAGCATCAACAAGCCAGTAGATGACAAAATGTTAATTTGATGCAGTTTCGTATCTGGCACCTGTTGCGCCGACTTCAAGTACTATCAAATGGCATAGCCATTCGATATGCCGGCGGGCCTGTTTATACAAGTTCATCAATACGATTGCAGGTGGTGGCGAATAGATATTGCACATGAAGCTTCCTGCCAAATAAGATGACATGCTTCTAGGTGATGAGAGCCCCAAGTAGACAGAAATACTGGCGTCAGCTTGCAGCCAGCCAAGAATACTTGAAAGCGTGCAAGTTAGCTTTTATGAGCGGCTTGCAAGGCTTGCACATAGGATGCATAGCCGAACTTCCGGCGGCGTTCCTTCATTTCCCGGGCACAGAAAGTCCCGCGCTTAGCAAACAACAGCTCGAGAGCAACGCCAATACTCCAGCCAAAGCCTATCTGGCACTTATAGTCCCCTCCGCTTCCGCAGGACCCGGAGATCAAGCTGTTGGACTTCTCAGGCAGTGCTCCTAATCTATTGTAAGCCTTTGAGCCAAAACACGAACGAGAAAAACCGAGCGCAAATAAGGTTACGGGATGCCAGTGCACAATATTTACCAGACCTTATAACAAGCCTGTACAGCAGCCTGTACTTTGCAGTGCAGTCTTCGTGGAACGCAGCTGGCAAGTACTCGTCACAAAATACTTGCGATGACACGAAAAATTTCCTTGTATCTTCTGAATATTGCCCACAAACTGACCTGTGTGCATGCGAAAATATACTTATCCGTCATGCACTTAATTGCACTCAACAAGGCTTGATCTTCTAGGTTGATAATTGCTTCCACCGCCATCTGGACCAGTGGCGGCCAGCAATTTGGCTTGTCCCACTGCTGCCCAGTTTTGACCTGGGTTGCCTGTAAATACCGTCACAAGACAAATCAACATGAGTTGTGTTGAACAGAATGCCGTGTGCACCACAAATGTGCAAAAGCATATGAAACTCACTGATAAACCCCAGGAGTCCCAAAGGCCCGATTTCTCCACAAGAAATTGTGCCGACGAAATCTGCCTCTTGTGGGCTGTTGTTTCCCCCTTTCGCTCGCTGAGAGTAATGCCATGGCATGTACATGTAGCAGCATGTCCACTAGAGCTACACTCGAAGCCGAAAAGGCGACACGCCTGTACGTTCACAGATGAATGAATCTGCATCAGAAGGGGAACAACTCCAGCGGACGTTATTCTCGTGGACTGCCGGCCTTTCGAAATGTCGAAATCAAACCTGCACAAGCCTCCAAACCGTTTGAGACGCTCAAAGAGTTGCCAACAGTCACAATCGCTCCCACGTTAATAGCTCAAAGCACTAAGCTACACCTATCCATTTTCAAGCAACGACCAAAGAAACACAGTGTACAGAGTTGATGCTGATATGTTCCAGAGAGTTTTTTCTCCTTGTTTGTAGGGTCAAACAGACCACCAGCTAGCTTCGTCGTTCCAAAGTAGCTGCAGCATTGCATCTCTGCGATCCGTCGCACACTTCAAAAAATACTCAGGGGCTCTCCGTCCCTCGCACAGAGGGTCAAACTGGTTGAGTACTCGCCCGAAGTAGAGCAAATAGAGCTCTGAGTGGTATAAGAAGCTGCACAAAGGCAAAGTAAGGGTTTAACATATCCCTGAGCAAGTACCAGCAGCGTCTTGCTAGGCCCGCAACAACTTTCCGCATCTGCCGGTTACTTTATGCTGCGTTGCCTGCAAGCTCTTGTGTGCTTTCCTTCCAGCACTTAGGGCTTGGAACGCGCCTGTTCAAATCCACTGGTAGGAATGATTCTGAACGGAGGGCGGGCATCACCCCTTCAGTTACTGCATCGACGTCATCTGGAACCCAACGCGATGAGAAATCCCACCCCTGAGCGTTTGTCAGCAATACTTCAGTCCTACACGGTGATGAAAAACAATGGAGGACGCACAAAACAACGGGCCCTTGGTAGTGCGGCTACAGACCCAGGGGATCAGGCACATCCGACGCACCGACTCAGCCGCTGCTCGAATGTTTTGCAGTATGCAGGAACGTGCAGCAGCAGAGAACTCATGATTGCCATTCTGGAGGGCTTTCTCTGCTGCAGTTCGCACTACTGTCTCGTCAGTGTCCCAGGATTCTGTTCGAGGCTCCGCGATATGGCCAAGATAACGATTCAGCTGCAGATCCCTCCCGTCTGAAAAGCGTCAATGTATGACTCCTAGTAACCCGCATCTTGATAGCTACAAACGCAACTCTCTAGAAGAATCAGAAGAGGAACCAGCTTGTAGTGCCTACTTACACGACCACCATGACGCCGCATTCAGGCCATGTTTGGCACTAGTGCGGTCCTGCACTCTTTGAAGCACAGGAACAGTCGGCATCGTGTGAGTTTCCCTCGAGAGAGCAACTCACCTAAAGTGACGTGCACTTGGCGTAAGTCGCCTTCCATCCAGTAAAAGTACTCACGTTGCACGTAAAGGTAAGTGTCGCGAATAAGCTGCGCAACACTTGACAGCCATTAAGAGTGAACTCAAAGTAATGTAACTGGTTTCAGAAGCTAAGACCTGCTAGTGTTGGCTCAAACCTAGCAATTAAGGATCACCTCAAGATCTCCAGTGAATGCATAGTACGCCGATAGCATCATACTGAAGACCGGAGGCTGACTGCGGGTCAGGTAGTACGAACGATTTCCGTCTATAATGTGCACCACATGAAGACACAAGTTTCGATTTTTTGGAAATTAAAGCGAGGCATTAAACGATCGGTGGGGACAACTATAGTATTGTGCTTACTTGGGATAAATCCAAATCTCCTCACAAGATCAGCGAAATTGAGTATGATTCCTCGTGCTGTGGAAATCATGCCACTGTGCAGAAGGCCTCGAACAATCCAATAAGAATCCCTGCAACGAAAAACGCGCCTTCTACTTAATCCAGGTATTCGCAATACGGAGGTGCTTCAAGCAAAACATGGCTATACCTGAGATCCCCAGTGTGGATGCTTACCAGTAGTACATTTCTCTGAATCTACCTCCCGGAACGATGAAGCCCCACGGGACGTGCACTGATGATGACACAATCTTGTTATCACTCGCTTCACTGCCAATAGGAGAGCCAGTCTTTACAGTGCGTCGCGTTTTTCTGCCCAACTTCGCCCACAAAAGTACTGCACGGCGTGCAAATTCATTCTCCCCCATAATCTCGGAGTTTTTGACAGTTGCGGTGTCTCCCTTCTCTCCAGGCAAAACAGGACTTGGAAGACCATACGTATACGTGGGACACACTGAAATATCAGGAAGGACCCTTGGCGAGCTAGGTGTCAGATTGTATGGCGTTTTCTGTCGCAGGCTTGGTGTCAGTCTAGTTGCTTCCGGCACTCCAGGACACGTGTCTGTCAACCAACTCGGAAGAGCTGCGAAATGGTGCAAGAGGACACTGTGGCAGCATCGCGTTACAAGATAAAAGCAAGCTCTAGCGATGTGTGTCAGCCAACTCAGAAGCGCTACGAAATGGTGCAGGAGGGCATTGTGGCAGCATCGCGCGAGGACACAAGCAAGTTCTTGGGAGCGATACTTGTTGGCAATGCAACCAGATAGTCAAATCCATGCCGTGTCGGGGGAAACCCTGTGTGAAGCGAAGGGCAGAGGCATACATTCAGCGAGGTCGGGTGGAATCCACTCGATAATATCTGGGAAGCCCGAGTAAAAGCACTCTTGGAAAAGTATCTCTAGGCTGCGCTTCTCAGCTTCTTGTGGAGCGTTTGCGAAGCGGGCCACAACAGCACTTACAGGTAGCTTCATAACCAAATCGGCCAAGTCTTTGCAGTCAACCTTGTTGAAAAGTCTACGCATCGCTGCATGTTCGCAAAGCGTAGACGAGCTACTTACATTTTGAGGCACTAACGGTAATTCTTGTGCCATACATTCTAGGGCAACCAGTGGTCTGTTGATGGTCTGCTTAACTGCCGAGAACCCACCCAAGAACACAGGGCCGTCACTGCATACGATGTCATCTACAAACGTAATGCTCTCCCCAAAACGCATTTGTTGCAGGCTTCGATCCAATGATGGAGTCTCCTTGTCAGCCATTTTGACAGCCGAGATTTCACCTTTCGGTTCTCGACAACAGTGGCAGCTCTGGTGTTAGTTCTGTGTCCTTGTGCAACGCCTTTTGTTCCTTCGAGCACTGAAAACCTATAAACACAGAAGGCGTTCTCCAGCCAAGCACGCAGCCTTTGCATGCCTGTTGACAGCTCCCACAGGGTCACTTTGAGCGATGTTGTTCAGTATCTGCAGTACTACTTCAGAATGTTTTCCTTGTCAAGCAGTGCCCCAGCAAGATTTAACCTTTGCATATTTTTGGGAGGTGGCTGTCTGGCAGTGGAACTACGTGGACACGTCGTTGTACATGGTGCTGTTTACGAGGTGGTGCGCTACACAATGCTGCTGCTCGACGGCGCCATTTCGAAGCAGGAACAGCTTACTGAAGGCAAACTATCAAATCTAAAAGTGTTCGATGAGAAGCAGCTTGAAATTGTGGAAGAAGGCTTGGCAAAAAGGCTTAGACCGCTCACATTCAGTCACGTTGTTTGCTTTGGCCGTGCAGATGGCGCTCCTATATAGACTCATGCAGTCTACAGCTTTTCTTTTTGACAAGCATATACGCCCCATAGTTGTCAATATATCTGCTGCTTCTCACCCTCAAACACCACAGATCGACTAGCAGAGGCGCTAGCCCGACGCACCAGCAACTGGCCACCACAGTTGGCACTTTGGCAACGGTGTACTAGGTACACCGTTGCCAAAGTGCCAACTGTGCGCGAAACGCTTTAGCTTAATCTGTAGACCATCCCGTTAGCACTGCTTTCTGCTTCTCGAAAGCTAACGGGTCAGATATTCGCTCGACGGCGGCACTTCTCATGCAGGAGTTAACAGACGCCCAGTACCACCAATTGCACTCCAAAACAGGCTCCGAGAAATTCTGTTTAGGCTCCACCTGAATGTGGACGCTTCTGGGTACAACACAGTATTTCAGGTTTTAACACTGTGGCCCCGCTTCCCACTGTACCTTCATATTGTATAGATAGATGCCCCTAAAGAGCACCGCATGAAGATAACTTCAAGCTACCGTTTGCCTCGAGAAATTCGTTTCGAATAGACTACGAGCAACGGATAATCCCCCATGAACTTTCTGTAGGGCCTTTTCACGTGCTTCACCACACCGCAAATGTGGACCTCTAACGTTGGAAGTGTTCTTTTCGGCAGTGAGATCTTGCTACTGCCAAAACCCTAGTTCCTCAAAGTTTCAACCGCATGAGCCAGAAAGAATTGCTAGGAAGCAAGTGCAATGAAGCAATGCCCACAGTGTGTTTCTGCACAGCTCCTGCCATCAGTAAGCCTTTTGAGCGGGAGACGTTTGTACGTACGAAGTCATTAAATCATTCGCTGGTTCTAAACTGTGCTAGCCCTTTGAGGTTTAGCGCCCTTGTTAGCTCAGTCCGCACGGGTGAGGTCATATCACGTTCACTGGTTCCCGAATGGTTCCCAGCAAATCATCACTGCATCCGCTTTCCAGAGACTCTTCTTCGCAGTCAGCTCCTCTGTGCTCTGTTGCATCAATGATTTTCCAGCGTTTGTCATCTTGCCCACACGTCACTTGTAAATACCCTGGCGGCGAACCTTCCTTGATTACTCGACTACTTTTCTAAAAATGAAGATGAGTCAATATCAGAATGCTGCAGCGTTGTTTGATGAAGGTCTAAAAGACTCACTTCCATGCCAAGGTCCACTATCCGCGTGCCATCACATAGTGCTGTCCACTTCCAGGAGTAATTTGGCTGCTGAAATTTGAGGTTTCTCCACGGCGCCGCAGAAGGGGCCAGTGCTCGGCTCGTTGTTAGTGCATACCTGTGATTCACGTCTTGGGCTGACTGCAGATCGGCTGTGCGTGGGTCTTCGGATGAGTCTTCTTTAGAAGCTTCCCTGGAATCTAAACTGGGTAGAGGGGTCGCTCGTCCCTCCTTCACAATGCTGGCAGACTCTGTGAGTCCCACTCCTGCTCTTCTGGAGTACGAAACCGCAGCTAGATTGCAGTTCACAACACGCACACAGTTTGGTAGCGCTCGGCTTCGAGAATTATTGACCAGATTTGACTTCTACGAGTCATTATCTTACCAGGGCCAAGCATCACAACATGATGCGTCGAGAGATAAACCTCCTCTGGGAGAAAAACCATCAATGGTGCACTGGGAGCTAAAGAAATACCCTGACAACAGAGGGACAAGTGCACCGAGAACGCTTGGGAGACAATCTGAGGATCGGATCGCAATGGAAAGCCACCCCGCAGTCTCAAGCAAAAACAACGTTATATGGCTATCCTTCTCCAAGTTTCTCGAGGTTACATACTTACGAACCTCATCAACGAGTATGTAGCTTCGGATAATCAAACCCGCGCATGGTCCCGCGACTTCGATACCGCAGACGGCACTGCCGTTGACGACGGTCTGTCTCTCCTTGGACCAACTAAGCTGTCTGTCTCTGGCACAGGGAAGGCAGTTGCGTCTCCACGCTTCATCGTGAAACGTGCACCTTCCTGCGTCCTTGCTTTCAGTCCTGTTTCCTTCAAGAAGAGTTGCACTTTCGGTTGTCGCATACTTACACGAAACATTATGTGCCATTGCAGGATCCTTGTATGAGCATCTGGTCAGGGAAGCGAGCTCGAAGCTTTCAAATACACAAAAACGATCACTTAGTGCTACATCTTCCAACCGAACAGACTCGCCACTCATGGCGCGGCCGCTCTGAGCAAATCGCCTAATTAGTAGCTCATTAGGCCTTTCCCCCTCCACAACTTTTGCGTACTGACCACTAGGCACTAGCGGGGGACACGACACCGGCGTTACCAAGGTCTGCCAGCGCCTCGGAAGCACCAGACAGCATGCAGGGCTGCAAAGGTCACAGAGAATACGTGCAAAGTCCCAGATAGACAGACTTCCAAGCACCTCAGCACATGTTACCAATGCTTCGTACGAGGAGTGACAGGAGAACTACAGGCCTAGCTGTGTATCAAAACCGTCACAAAAATCCCACATGCCCAACAAAAGAAGGTGCCTTACCATGTGTGCGTGCGGACAAACTCTAGAAGGAGAGGCAGACCAAATGCAGAGACAATCGGCCCACAATAGTGGTCATCTATCAGAACAATACGATAACGGTGAAGGTGATCTTGCAACTCTTTTAGAGTAACTTCTTGACCAGAATTTCCTACAGTCTTGTTCCGGCAATGCTGTCGCTTGTTGCACATTTGCGCCAGATACCGTCTAGCGTCACCTTGCTGTTGGCAGGACGGGCTTGTGTCGACTTTGCAGGTATGAGGAGGCACCAATTCACCCGTGAGAATTTTTGCAATGCTTGCCCCGAAGATATCTTGCTCGAGAGCCTCTAATGAACGGAAAACCTTCAGGCTGTCTGGTCGGCCAAGGCAATTCGCAACAGTCAGTGCCCTTTCCCAGTTAGCCTCCCTCATCTACCAAACAAAAACATGCAACCAGACATATACTCTACATTTCAGGGAAATGATAAAGGCAAGAGCGGGAAGGGAAGAAACTGAAGGCGGAATGAGCATTCGATGTCATAATTACCGCACACTGCAAGCGGCGGCCGCCTGGATACCTCACACGGAGGATACTTGCACGAAATCAGCTGGCCAGATGGCGCAGCAGCCAACACAGCACTCACTACGACGGTATGAACTTCTGAAATGCCCAGTGACATTGCCAGCAGTGATGGACGCAATAAGGGATCTTCCGAGATGATTAGGGCGCAATCACGGACAAAAGTGCACGTGCATGCGCTCTCAGGTCCGTTACCCCCCTTGCAGCCTCCTCTTTCTCTATTTAGAGGCCCCTGTGTCGTGGATTGGCTAGACAGCGGTGAAAATCCCCCACGTGAGTTCGCTGCATCGCCACTATCGTAGAATGCTTGTTTGCTGCATTCGCCGCTTGCAGTTGGTAGTGCAGACGCGAGTTTCAAATTGAGAGCAACACAACGATGCGCAGGTCTTGCGCATGCAGGCAGAGGCCAGTGGCATGCTTCTATCGGGGAGGAAAGCCGTCGCCTGGGTGCCACAAATCAAAAGTCACATGGTATCTCCCTCATACGAATCAGGCTTTCATCACTTAACGCTCACTACGGTAGCCAGGCATCGTTGTGCAGGTAAACCTGAGATGAGTTATACCGCTTTCCACCTGACTGTTGAATTCCGCTTGACCATTTAATCCTCTATCATAGCAAGCAAGCACTTGGCAAACATTGACCCTTGCCTCAAGACTTCTTGGAAAGCCTCCATCTTAGCTCGGCCCAACCGCAGCCACTCTAATGTTAGCTCGCTCGTAGGCCAGCAGTTTTCAAGTGTCAACGTGTCCTGCGCAACATCCAGCTGGCCATGCAAAAACCAATCAGCTCACTGGTTGGCTCCAAATGACCCATGCTAAAATGCGACCGGAATTTTGATACACATTACTGAGCGTTTACTTAGGACTTTCTGAGAGCGCAGCTTCACAATGCTGAACAGGCAGCGTGCGGAAACATTCCACAGGTAAACGGAATAAAGGGAACTTCATAGTGACAGAGGAGCAAAGGCTACGTCGAACATCTCAGGTGGACCTACCGAAGGCGCCTGAGCCTCGGTGGAACCGATACGGCGATGTGACTGAGGCTGCGAAAGCTGATCTACACCATCCTCATGAGAAGGCCTGAGTCCACGGGAGCCGTCCAGTAACAGAGATACACCTGCTTTGGTGGATTCCGTGTCAGCAACTTCCCTGGCTGCTCCTCTTAATTCAGATTCATCCCGTTTGATATTTTTTATTGAGCACGCTAGCATGAGCTTCTTTTCCGCCAGAGAGAAACAGTCGGGCCAAGAATGTTTCCTGCTAGATCGTCGGACCTGCGTGTGTGTGGCGAAAGAAGAGCAAACGGCGAGACACATACAGTTTGTCGCCATATTAAAAGACGCGACAGATGAAAATACTATGAAAAGCAACGAAGCAGCAAGTAAACTCGGCAGCGTAGCATTTAGGGTGAAACGTAACGCGCGGAGAAAAGCAAGCGGGCAGTCAGTGGGACTCTCAACCTACAGAATGCCTGCTGAATATTCTCAGATAGGAATCTTCATGGGGAATCTTCTTGTGCCGTTTGCAGCGCCTCATGGTCAATGGATTTTCCTTGGCGTGTCTTATGCCTTTTGTGTGTGGTGGCCTACTAACTGACTTCTCCTTCTGGCTGCACCTTGAAGAGTCTCTTTCAGCTTGATTTGTGCAAAATGATCTCCTTTAAGCGTTGTAAGATTTTCCCGTGGTGGTCTTGTGTAGGTCATGCCAGCGCGTCTCCTGCGCAGACATTCCTAGAAGCACTGAACAAGGCTGTGCCGTCCTCGCACTCTGAATCTTATAATTCCTTGAGAGTAGCAAAGCCAAACGTTTACATGCCCTGTAGCTCTGAAGTAATGCCTGCCATGCTTCTTGGTTGGCTCACAACCACGCAGGAAGTGCCCCTTTGTATATCGAACCACGCTATGCGTCTCTGCTTCTATCTGAAACTGCTGCAATATTGGATCAATACAGTCAATCTGGCATCGATGGGACACATGTGAAGCACAGATTCGCATTGGCATGCGTTGCTGCTAAATCGGCTTGATGGTACAACCTTGGGCAGACACACAAAGTAACTGGAAGAAAAGGCAAAACCTGCGTTTCTACCAAATCTTAAGCTCCAGCTTTAGCTCAAAACTGGAAGAAGAATACATGGTGCATAGAAGTTTCATCGTATGCTTTAGCTATGGCAAGACAAGTTCCCCTCTAGATCTCATTGAGATGCTGAATGAGATCTACAGGGGAACTTTGTCGGAACAAGTTACGGGCATAATGAAGAAGCGCGCGGAATAATGGAGCTCCTTTTGGGTGACAAAGAAGATGCACTAGTCTTGAGCTGGCGTACCTTCTACTACGGGTTCACTGGTTTAGTTAGGGCACACGTTCCGAAAGGAGGACGGTTTCTCATGCACCAGTGTTTGAGGCTTCTCTCGTCAGACAAGCAGCATTGATTAAAAACATCAAAAGCGTGACAGCATAGACTGGAGATGCTGCTGAGGGCAGCGACGCTTTTCCGAATTCTACAGCCTGAATCCATGAAGTTCCGCTTGCGCTCTGCAGTAAGAATGTGACTATTACATGATGGCGTCGCATAAAATTACACTGTAGGCAAACGAGGTGGTACCGTTGGGTAAGCCTACGCAAAGGTCGTTTAATAGGTATAGCACAACTGCTACAGTAGCACAACGGGACGACCCATCTAGCTGCTACTCGCGTGACTCAGGAAAACAAAGCTAGCCCTGTAGATCCACCTCCACTTCGGTGAACACCAGCTCCACATCCTTTTTGTAGCCCGCTTCAGACAATTGTTCAGAGGCTAACTATGAGCCGTGCTTGAGTCTCCACTCACACGAAGTGGAAAGACCATTCTGGGGACATTGTGGTCTCGGACTACTAGCTGTAAGCCCATTTTACAATGAAACTCTCTTGCTCGTCAGTTATTCAGTTGAAACTCTTGCGAATGGTTCTCTAACTGCTGAAGCTCCTGGCTCACAGGGACATGACTGAGACCTAGGATGCTTGGAAGACAATCGTATGCGTGTTTGTTCCACGTGCGTAAATCCTCATCATTCTAGATGCACCGCTTCCCTCTACGCCCTCTTTTTCTCCTAGTGGAAGGCAAAACAATCCTCATCCCTACGTAACAAAAATAGTTCTTATCCGCTACGGAGCACTCCTTCCTGTTAACAACACTGCCCTGCCCTGCACATGGAGAAGCAGAGCCAATCCACGGCATCCGACAGTTCAAATACTGTGTAAAAATTCAAGCCACCATCCGCTGCCCAGATGCGACGTCCCAATGCTAATGGAGCACAAATGACGCTGCCCGTAGCAATCACAACACTGCTGGAACAACTAACAACCCGTCTACCGCTTCTGCCCCTGAACCTGTATCCGGTGGGAACCCTGTAACGGCTATGCAGCGTCACCACGAAGATTTGAATTTCCAACGAAGCAATACTAGGGAGACACACAAAGGAAAAAAAACAGGGACAGCGTCATAGGACAGAAAACAAATGCCAAGATGAACGTCGATTCAACACGGGGAACAGACGAGCTGTAGCCAATTCCACGGCAAGCGCAACGGTTTTGGCGGAACTCGCTGGATCAGAAACTACAGCAGTGCCTGAAGACCCAGCTGCGGCATGTTCCTCAGCTTATGTTCTCATTCGCGTGCAGCTCAACTGCTGGGATCCCAGTTGATGCTATTGCAGGCGCCATGAAGGTCTGGTTCAGCTACTACTGCAGTGCACGTACAGTAGAAACTTTTCTGCCACAGTACAATACTTGCTTGTATCCCATCGCTCTCCCGGTGAACCGCAGGAGAAGGGACAGTGGACAAACATCCTGAATACCTGCCTGTTACTCTTTGCCCTAGTAGCCAAATCTGCTGCTCAAGCTACCGTGGTCAGCAACAGCAGCGCCAACTGCCCTGGAGGGCTGCTGCTGTTGCTCTTCCTGTTGCCTCTGCATTGCAGCAGGAATGGCGACGTGGGTGCCCCGCTGCTGCGGCAAGGGAGCCGGAACAGTATCCAAGGTTGCCATAATCTTGATGTTTGCGAGTGCTTCAGGATCTGCAACATGCGAAGGCGGTGAGACTGCGCCTGCTGCTGATGCTGACAACAGAGTTGGAAGTGGCCTTCTTCTGTTGACTGGTTTCGCTGCAGTGCCAGTGGTGATGTGAGACTTCTGTGCAGCAGCAGCAGTGTTACTGGTTGCCCTTGCTAGTGTTGCTCCGAACGCCCGTCTGCGAGCCAAGGAAGTATTCAACCTCGATGCTGGATAAACTGCAGCGGCAGGCCGCCTTCTCAACTGCAGCGTGCCGTTATCTAGGCGTCTACTTCCTGCTGCGGCAAATCTGGCCCTTGTTGACGCCCTTGCTGCGGCCCGAACGTAGGCATTACTACCCGTGCTGCGGCGAGTTACTGCGTTCTTGAAACCTGCAGCTGACTTCAGCGTTTCTACAACTTGCTGGTGGGGTGTGCGAATCCTCCCCTCCCTCCTGGCTGTTGTTGCAAGTGCCTTTGCAGCTGCGCCTCGCGGTGGTCCGCGAATTGCTGCTGTAGCGGCAGCAGCAGCACCAAGCCGCCCTCGGCGCGCCGATATTCGTGATGCTAAAATTGCGCCGCGACGGCCACTCACACCCGTTTTCCTCCCAAGTAACGCAACTCCCGTACCCACTCGCTGCTGCTGCTGCTGCTGCTGCTGTTTCGACTGCTGCCGTTGCTGTTGCTCTTGGCGCGATGCAATCAGCGCATCCAGAGGCAAATTAATCTTGTCGGCAACGCTAAGGTTGCGGTTCTTCCTTGTCTGCTGCTGTTGCTGTTGCTGCTGCCGTCGCCGGTTAGCGCCAACCTGTGGCTGCTGCGGTCTTGGGCTGTATTTGAGTTGTTGCTGCTGCGGCCTCTGGCCAATCCTTGTTTGCTGTTGCTTCTGGCTTACTGGTTTCTTTAAAACTCCTATAGTCCTGCTGAAGCGTTGAGGGGCTGCGCCCTTCTGCGGTGTGCCGACAGCAGCGGTCTTGGGACCCCTTCTCTGCTGCCTGATAAGATCATCCAGAGAACAGTTTATCTTTGACTGAACGTCCATGTTGGCGGCGCCTTTCGTTCTCCTGTTGCTACTGCTGCTACTGATACTTCTGCTTCGCTGCTGCACTGAAGCCTGTACGAGTTCCTCGGGATCTGAGAGGCAACAGCAAACATTCAGTGACTACCTGCTTTCTATATCAAGACAAACAAATCCCTGGAACCCAACCGAAATTCTGGAGACGCTTCAACCGCGGCCGCATCTCCAAATGACGCTCGGCAGCGAGACACGCTCAGTAAATGTAGCGAGGAAGCCTCTACTGGCGTTGCAATTAACGCGCCGCCGAACAGCCGCAGCTACCGCATCCAAAAGAGAGGCCTCCTCTACGGTCTCGCTGTGTCCGAGGCATACAGAAACTGAGAAACGGGCCAGCACGTGGACGAATATATCCACCAGGCCACGGCTAGAGCAGCAGCAGGGAATAACTGCTGCTGGTGCCGCCGCTGCTTTCGCCGTAGAGGCCACTGGCAATCCATAGAGCGACAAGGGATGAAAGCCTGGTTAGGCAAGCAACTCACAGTTCTTAACGAACGGCTGGAGCTCGAATTTGTCCACGAATTCCACGGGCGCAAAATCCGAAGGGGCACAGGGAGGAGGGGCAAAAGTCACGGGAGGGTTGTTGGAGATTCAAAAGGGAGAATAAACTGCTGCGGGTCGGCTCCTTAATGTATATTACGCAACAGTACATATAGTGCTGCCGCCAGAAAGCAGGAATGTCGTGCGGTGTCAAAACACCGGAAAAATGAGACGCCAGCGGCCGTCTGCACTTCCGACCGGCCACTTAAACAAACATCTATTCTTTATGCTTACTTTCCGTGAAGCTAGATAAATAATCAACAAGGAAGAATGGGAATCGCCAACAATCCTCTGGCTGTGGTGCTGCTGCTGGTCACAGGCAGACACCGAAACACCCCGCGGGCACGGGCATAGTGGCCATAGGCTGCTGTTTGTTGCTTTGTTGCAAAAGCCTTCCACTCTATTTTAGCCTATACGCAGGGAACATTTTAGATTATTCTGCGCTATTAGGGAAGGTGAAGCTGAGAAATGCGGCGGAAGTTTGTCCTGAGATGCACTGATACAATTCATGGCGTAAAGCATCAAAAACACATGCATTTCATTCAGATATGGCCACAGTGAGAGGCCCGTACTTTCGGATATTTCATGCTCCACATTCTTACACAGAAATTCACACGTGGTCCCCTTAATGCACTGGATGAGGTGCGCCATTGAGCGGTGCGGGGAACCGTGGAGAGGTTACAGTAGTTCCGATGGAAATTGCACTTCGACACTAAAATTTTGGTATTTTGGGTCTCCTTGTGTTGTAATTCATGGTTTATGTCGTACGTGTCATGTGCCATGCTGTAGCTCGAGGATACCGTTAGCTAGATGTCAACAGCACAGACGCACCCCTGTGAAAGTTCGTTTTGGCGGGTAGGACGGCTACAAGAAAGATAAAGTGGAACTGGTTAAAGTGAAGGGTACCCAGCGAGGAGACGCCAAAGAAAAACTGGATCGTGGATGCAGTGCCTTAAAAAGGCCCAAGGAGATCTGCCACACACCTGAGCGTCGATGCCAGTCAGGTGTACTCACCAGCTCTGTGTGACTTTGCTGCATATTTGTCGCGATGCTCATCTGCACTTCCAGATGCAACAGAGCCGCGAACACCTGAAAGTGCGTCGCTGGTCATGAACATCTCCAAGGCTCGCCTCCAACGAACAATGGAGTATTACCCCCGTCCCATTTGCGAGCATTAGGCAATGCAACGTCCACCAATCCACCTAATGCATTGCTGCAGCTGCAGTGACTCCTGGATTGACCTATTCTAATATGCTAACTTCGACGTTTCAATGTTGCATCGTTGCCTCCCCCCTCATTGCCAGAGTTGACGGGGCCCTACGACATTGTAGACATGAACGAAAACAATGTATACAAACTATAATGCTCTCTTGGTTTTGTTTAATCGCGCTGAAAGAGTATTGTTCGTCAGGTCCATCGTTAGGCCATTTCTGGAGTACTCAGACAAGCGTCTCTCCGTAAAGGCCATATCCTATTATCCTGGAGCAACAAGGCGTCCACGTAGCTCAAAGAGCACTGAGTACTTATTTTGTTGCTAAGGGCACCGTAGTGTCATTATTTGGGCACTATTTTGAACGAAGTTACCGAAAGCCTGCCCGAAGGTGCGCGGCATGCAACAAGCCCTCCAAACACGGTCGTCTGCAAAGCCACAAAGATGCGATAGACAATCTCTTCCAAGGAGAACTAAAAATTAGACCACTCCACAGACTGTTGGATCGTTTTGTCGGAGCGGGACGTCCTCTGAGACCAAGAGCACGCTACCGGATGTCCCAGTACAGCCTAGAAACACCAGAGGAGAGAACTGCCCCAGTGAAAAACACGATCGCATTGGGCGTTGATATTTGTAAAGGAAAGGGCATAAAAGAAACTTGCTTGATTGATTGAGACAACAAGCGGAGCAAAACACAGTGGACCCTCTAGATGGAACCACCCAATTGCTGAGCAGCTTCCATGAGATGTTGCTGGGTCGGTGTCCGTCCCTTGGACTACGGGCAAGGAAGGGCTGTGTCGATGGGCGCAGCGCTTCTTTTTTGAATTTCCTTCCTAGACCTCTTTCATGAATCAAAAGAGAAGAGAGGAACGGGCTTCTGCGACGCCCACCAGAACTAAAGGGCACATACACGACGCAGCTGTTGGCACACTTGCAAGCCACTTCGAGGATATCTCTGCACTTCCCAGCTCTATACTCCGCTTCTTCGATATACAGGTAATAAAGTATGCAGGATTTAGTTGTACTCTTGCATCATGTTGCAGCGTAGGTACGCTTTCCAGTTTATGAGGTGGGGCGGGAAGGAATCACGTGCATGAGGTTTTACCTCTCTCTGCCCTGAACGTTGGGAGCTGCTCCTGGCGTATTGCTCCAGTATACATATTCACAGTGTTCATGTTGTCTTGGTGGAGAGATGCTGGGATGCGGCTGTGTGTGACATGACTGATAACTGTCTGCGCAGACGTGGGGAGGCGCTCCATGCATGACAAGTTAATGCATACAATTGCTGAAAGGAAACAACGTGCGTACTCATGTTGTTCGCTGAGAATAGGTGTGCTGTATTTCATGATGTGGCTCTGCGCAACCCTACCCACCACGTACACTAGAGGACAGGGCAAGTTCAAGTGCGAGCGCTGAAAGCAGACATGTAGTTTCAGCTGCGCGCTCTACGAGCAGTTACGGAATGGATGGAGGTCTCTCTGCTTCATGGATATGATTTGTTTTCCCTATATGGAGCTGCGTGGGTGTCTAGGAACACCGTCTCTTCTCGTTGTGAAGGCAAACAGCGGTCGCTGTGGTTAATAGAGGAGGGCTGATGCTTTGATTACTTGTGCCCCAGGTTATAAACAGACTCCTTTTGTGGAAACGAAGCCGAGGGTATCTTCAGTCAAGACCTGCACTTAACTTTGTGTTGCCTCATCTGGACTCGGGCCTTCTTTTCTTACAACCGCTTAATTGTTTTTTTTTCAGTACTTTTATGTTGCACGGCACACTGCCGTGAGCTTATCGTGAGTGCGAACGATGCTCTATGGCCTTCTTGTGAAGAGAGTTCGAGCAGCTCGACGAAGGCAGGCAGGCGGACTCTGTGTGCGGATGGACGAAGCGGCATGGTCCTTGTAGAGAAAGTTGGTCCGGCGTCAAAAATGAAGAACAACGCCACGGAGCAGGTTCAGCCTCAGGCTCCCCTTTCAAGGGGTATCCTTTTGCAAGCCCACCTGAACGGGGTGCAGGATGTGTATCTCCAGAAGGATGGCGGGCC
Organism: Eimeria tenella; assembly: GCF_000499545.2. Lineage (NCBI taxonomy): Eukaryota > Apicomplexa > Conoidasida > Eucoccidiorida > Eimeriidae > Eimeria > Eimeria tenella. The sequence continues at coordinate 514,294 of NW_013541843.1, forward strand.
AAGGCCAGTGAGGCAGAACATGTTCCGGACAGCGGTGAGTTAGTAGAAGTCGCGTATTCCGCTCCATGCAAGTTGAACCCTATGGGTACTTTTACATGTGCTTACGCGTGTATCGCATTTCAGAGTGCAATGAGTTAGTGAGGTTTTCCATGTCCCATGCTTAAAGTGAGCATAGCAAGACGCGTGAGCATTTCCGCCTTCATGCGCCATGCTGATGTGTCTTATTTAGGATGTAACTCAGACAAGGGGAAACGAGTTTGAAGACTACTACTTGAAACGTGAACTGCTCAAGGGAATATTTGAGAAGGGATTCGAGAAACCCTCCCCTATTCAGGAGGCAGCGATTCCAGTGGCACTTTCTGGTCGCAACATCTTGGCTCGTGCCAAAAATGGGACGGGGAAGACGGCGGCTTTCGCAATCCCTGTCTTAGAGAAGTGCCAAATCACACGACGAGCAATCCAGGGTAAGCGGGTTTCTTTTAGTGTCCCAGGGTAATTGCTCCGTCTTATATTTGCAGCAGCACATACGCTCCCTCAGTGATGGGCATCGTAAGTGGAGTAATGAGGACTCTTGTGGGACCGCTATGTCGGCTGTCTTCTGCCAGGCTTGATCCTTGTTCCTACCCGAGAACTGGCGCTGCAAACGAGTGCAGTTGTTAAGGAGTTGGGGAAATATCTTAACGTTCAATGCATGGTTTCGACAGGGGGTACGAGTCTCAGAGATGACATTATGCGTTTGCACAACACGGTCCACATTCTCGTAGGGACTCCTGGGAGGATCCTAGATCTTGCGAACAAGGATGTGGCGGATTTGCGGCAGTGCCACATAGTGGTAATGGATGAAGCCGACAAATTGCTTTCCCCTGAGTTCCAGCCAATTGTAGAGAAATTGATCGAGTTCATTCCTATGCAGCGGCAGATTCTCATGTTCTCGGCCACGTTTCCAGTAACAGTGAAAGATTTCAAGTCGAAATATCTTCCAGATGCTCACGAAATTAACCTTATGGAAGAGCTCACTCTAAAGGGTGTTACGCAGTACTACGCTTTCGTTGAGGAGAGGCAGAAAGTACATTGTTTGAACACACTGTTTGCGAAGGTGGGTCTAAAAACAAGATGATCATGCGTTAGGAGCTCTGCGTCTGCTGCCTTTGTGCGTCTGGGTACACAGAGGCCCAGTTACGTCCACACCTTTCTAGCGGAGAGGACATGAGCGTGGCAGTAGTGTTTCCCCCTACCCATGTGCACTGTGTTTAACTCAGCTTCAAATTAACCAAGCGATCATCTTCTGTAATAGTGTGACACGCGTTGAGCTTCTGGCGAAGAAGATTACCGAGCTGGGCTTTTCGTGCTTCTATATTCATGCTCGGATGCTGCAGTCGCACCGAAACAGGGTGTTTCACGACTTTCGAAACGGTGCCTGTCGTTGCCTGGTCTCATCGGATTTGTTCACTCGAGGGATTGATATCCAGTCCGTAAATGTCGTTATTAATTTTGATTTCCCTCAAAATTCGGAGACGTACTTACATAGAATTGGGCGTTCAGGCCGTTTTGGCCACCTAGGTCTGGCGGTGAACCTGGTAACTTACGAAGATCGGTTTAACCTCTACAGGTGCGTTCGGGGGTAACCCATTCAAGTATGATGCTGTACCACCCATCCCTTGCGCGTGATTTATGCAGAGGCTAGCTTCGAGTCACATTTGCGCCACTTTTCAGGATTGAACACGAGCTCGGGACCGAAATCAAGCCAATACCCAGCCATATCGACCCGGAAACATACACATAGATAGCTGGGCGATTAATGCACGGCCGTGCGCGTCTTCATGATCAGTTGCGTGCTTGCTTCGGCGGCAGTGACGTGGCGGCTCAGGGAGAAAGTGTAATAGCCGCATCGTTGCATGCCTAGCGCTGGACCAAGCGCAGCGGTTTGAAAGGGTCGCAGCTGCCGTATTCACGTGCTCGCTGGCGCCGGGACCGCAGAACTTGAAGTAACCTAGGGACTTGCTGGCCGGCAATGACCTCGTCTAACTAACGGCGCGGTCAACTATGTGGATGCGCCTTTGCTCGTGACAGTGGCGTCGCACAGTCCACTTACAGGAGCCAGTGGGGTCGCGGTTGGTTAGATAGGGATTTCGCCTGATATCCCGTTCGCTTGTGTACCATTGTGTCCGATACAGCAGAGCTGCGGAGGCCAGCGCTAGTTTCCCGCAGCATTATAGTATCATGAAACAGTAACTACCGAAGTGCCACTAGCTGCTAGGCAGGAAAGTAATAGCACAGTATAAGCTCCTTGGTAGAAGCTATTTTAGGAAGTTTGCCGGCCTGCTCACGGACGACGAGGCTGGTTGAGTTTTGCGTGAAGGCGTGGTTGATTGCAGCGTCTTGTTAAGCTGTTCTCCAACGCCTTTAGCGCAACACTTAGGGTCGCATTCGGCGGATATCGTGCGCGTCATCCTTGGTAGTGCTGCTGCGGCAACTGGTTTAGCCTGCATTGTATCCGAGGTGTACACTGTGGGGCCACAGCATATGTGTCTCTGCACTGGGGAACTGCATGCAGTGAGTTCGAAGTTTGTTGTGTGATGTTGGCCTCTCCTCGGCTCCCAACGCAGTCAGTGGTTTGCGAGGCCTCGTGTGAAGATGCCTACGGATTTTTCCCGCTCCATGCTGTGGTGGGGGTTGCGGGTGGGCGGGGGCGTTGGCGTCTTGGGGAAGCTTTGTGAATGGCCCCTGCGGTCCTCGTAGCGCTACACTCCACCGAGACCCGAATGAGCAATGTTCCCTCTACATTTTAACCACGTACTTTCGAGACAGTTTCGTTGCCGCCGAGTGCTGCAGGGCAAGCACAATTGGCGTTACCGGGGATTATTGTGCGGCAGGCAGCGTCGAGCTAATGCAGCACCACGTGCGTCTAAGCCTTGGCAAATTTCTTTCTGTGTGGATCCAACTTACTGCACAGCCTGCACATGTGTTCATTTCGGGCTTACTTGGTGGGGTCCCAATCTTTTCCACTTCAGCGCCTCCGCCTTTGTAAGCCTTGCTCCTGGCTTCGGCATAGCTGTGGTGCGAAGCACGAGGCGTACGGGGATTCCTTTCATGTCGAATTCTTCCCTTATTGCATTGACGAGCTGTCTTTTGTAATGCGTTGGGAAGTGAGCGTAAACGTTTGACCACGCCACAAACGTTGGCGGTTTCGTCTGCGCCTGAGTAATGTACTTCACCTGACACTGAGACCCCAATCTCCACGGAGGAGGCCACCGGGACATGTACTGCTGAAGCCAGGCATTTATGGTCCCTGTGGGGACGCGGCCGCACCACCGTTTGTAGACAGCACATGCCTTGTTCAGCAATGTATTCAAGTTCTCTGCATGTGCAGCAGACGTGAACACCACCGGGCACGACTTTAAATGCCCAAGACCAGTCTGAAGTCGCTCCAGCACCAATGTTCGCATTTGGCTTCGTCTGTTCATGTCCACTAGGTCCCACTTTGTTACGCAGACCACCAAGCTCCTCCCCTCTTTATCACTTGCCAAGTTCGCTAGAGACAGGTCATGCGAACCAATATGCCCTGTTTCTTCTATATGAGCAGCATCGAGGCACAGGATGCACACATCGGCTGCACGGATATTCCGCATAGTCTGTAATGATGCTTGTTGAAGCATGTCATCTCCTCTCATCTTCCATCCCCTACTGACTCCCGCCGTATCGATCAAAGTCATCTGCTGCTTTTTGAAACAAAAATTGATGCATACTGAGTCCGTCGTGGTGCCAGGTTTTGCGCTTGTCATCAAACGGTCCTCCTTTAGGATGGAATTAATAAGGCTTGACTTGCCCGCATTTGGCCGACCTATGAACGTCAGTCGAATTGGTTCTTCACTCTTCTCGGTTTCCACATCGAGGTTTGCCGATGGCCGGACAGACGAGGCAGGCAATATGTTGGGAGCTTCCGGTTCTTCAGTTTCGCGGGACCAGGGTTCCTTGCTACACTCGTCGTTACTCGCTTCTACCATGTGTCCTTGCTGCACATGACCAAGGACAACAACTGGAAATCCTCGATTCAGCGCTTCAGGGTAGCGCGCCCTGAATTTCGTGCGGCTATTCCTGTGTGCATAAAAAGGCGACCTTTCAGGAATAGTTAACTGCAACGGCAGTAAATTGTACAAACGCGCATTCTACACTTAAGCAGTGGCAACAAATACAGCTAAAAGCCTAGTATGGACCAGCCTTTTAATGCTTCTCAGTTGCAGTTGCAACGGCTGCAAACTCAGAGCATATGCACCAGTTCATACTCACTGAATGTAAATTCTGTTCCCTCCGTTCCTACTCACCATAACTGTGTCATGATCAAGGCAGTTGTCCTGTTCGCACTGCTCAGGAGCCTCGAATTCTGCATCATCTGGTGAAGATTTTTTCAAAGACCACGGTAAATGCAGGTAGCCACCAAGAGACTGCTTGTGCGCCAATACCGGTTGCGCACCCCGGCCATATCGTCGGGATAACCCCTCGAGCCAGGCTTCGGTTGCGGCAGCTTCCTTCACATTCTGGAAAAGCAAGGTCAGAGACAGTGTGGCGGATTGAGTGCCCAAAACACTGCAGGTGCTTCTCTAAAGCGCCTTCCTCACAAAAGGGGGGCAGTAAAGGAAATGCGTGAGATGGGGATGAAGGCGTGCTGGATCACCTGTTGCTCTGGTGGAATTGATGGTATCAACTCATGCTGGCGCTGCCCCTGAGCTAGCGCTTTGATCCGCTCTAACAACGACTCAAAACCCTGTGACGCCGTTGCATAGAAGCATGATACCAGATTCCCTACCAGTAGAACTCTCCACCGCAGAAGTCTGCAGTTTTGTGCCATCACTCTATTTGGAGTTTCTGTAGGGCCTAAGCGTCGCTACGTGCTTGCCTGGTTTGTTTTCGTTGATACTGCCACGGGGTGCCCCAAGTGCAGCTCATAAGCGTCACCTATGCAGTTAGCTGCCCTCGATCCTTCCGCCTTGTTAAGTACGAGGATTACTGGTGAATGTTCGATGGTACTCGCCGAATCTTCTTCCTGGCGATGTAGGCCCAGGTTCAAAGTTCGGCCGTTAGCCGCCCGCTGATTCTTCGTAAGCATCCTCAGGTGTTTCGCAATGAACTCGTCATCAGAAGTGACGCCTTCCTTTGCATCAACAATGAACAAAGCCACGTCAGACGCCTCAAGTGCTGCAGCAACCTGCATGAAGAATAGATACGCATGAAAGACTAAAAATAACCTGCCTGTGCAGGAGAGAAACTGGGAAGCCAGTGCCATTTGGGCTGCTGCTTCACCTGGTGGTTTATCTGCCGCTTCGGCGTGTCTGTTGCACCACAAACATCTGCCAAAATGCTGGGTGTATCCGTGAGAAGGAAAGTAAGCGAACCGCAAGACCACAAATATTCTCTGCGATCTCGAGTAGTCCCGGGGTCTGGGCCAACAAGCGCGAGCTGATTTCCTGCTATGCACTTCGACGTCGGAGCACCTGATGTCACAAGGCAGTTGTAGAGGCTGCTTTTCCCCACGTTTTCTCGGCCGACAAGCGTGAGCCGTGGCATCGTCTTTGTTGCATTGTACTGCGGGGCAGCCGAGTCGCACTGTTTCCTGGATGAGAAGTTCCTGAAATTTGCCGGGCCTAAAGTCCCATTAGACTGGACAACACGATTCCGTGATATAGTGGGTATCCAAAAATGAGGCAGCACGCCCATAAAGTGTGCAGCAACATGTTGGCGCCAAGGGAAATATCTTCTAAGGCTCCAGAGGTACGAAGGGAAGCTCTGAAGACGATTCAAGGTAATAATTTCACCTACTTTTCCTCCTTTACATGCGCCAATGCATGCTGGCGATGATGTGTAATGTGCAAGCGACTCGACACATCTTGCATTCATTGTTCGTCAGAGCAGAGCGTAGAGCTGGATACGCAACAGCTGCGTCACCCCCCAACACAGCTCCATATTAGTACAGCTTCATACCTCATAAGTATTTGGACAACCAGAAGACCATGCGATTCAGCATTTACTGGATATCGAAGCAGTTTCAGGGAGGCTGGGATCCACTTGTGTGGCAAGGCCTGGCGCGACTTTCGAAGAGAACTCTTTGTTCCGCCATTAAAAATAGTCGGAAGTATACACCTAAAAGGAATGAGGGATTCTTATTGGCCCTCAGAGTATAGTGAGCTCATAGCTGCGGTACGCTTGCTTGACGCCTAGGGGCCCCTAGGCTTATTGGGGCCTGCGCCACCACTACAAAAGCACTTATCCCAACAGTTACAAAGGCATTTATGTTTGGCTACAATATAGTAAGAGTGACAAACTCCAACTAGTTCATCGCGGCGAATACGTATCGTAGACATAAGGTAGGCTGTCCACGCTAAGCACGTTGCGCATCTTTTCGTCCAGCTCATCGCAAACTCTCAGCATCAGGGCCCGCTTTCTTTTCGGGTAAGATCAATGAAAAACAATAGAAATTAGTGTATGATGCCAACTGGTTGATGGAAAACTTCAAGACAGCCCGTACACCACTTCCGTGTCTCGTTAGAGTAAGGTGAAACGCTGTTTCCTAGCTAGAGGAGAGGTACTTTTCTGGATTTGCGAGGAAGTAATAGATCGATTCTCTAGCTAGTCTCCTACGCGGACAATTTAGATTCTCGCCTGACTTCCTGAATGGAGTTTTTCCGAGAGAAACGGTGCGCCTCGCTGGAACAGGGGGCATACCACACAGTATTTTGCATGAGCGCCCTGGTGCAATGAACAGGCTCATCCTCAAAAGTATGGCTCTATCTAGCGTGCAGCGCACTCAAAGGTTTGAGGCTTCAGATAGTTTACAGCGACGCGCACAACGTTGCTTTGCGAGAAGTTGCAGCTTGGCGGCGCCTAAAAGGATTCACTTACTCTGCGGCTCATTTGCTTAGTATTTTTGCTTTCTTAGTGGTAAGTTTCCTATCAACTTTGACAGATAATGCGTTCGCGTTGGCCCGCTACATGGTTTTGAATCCGTATCAATCCAAATTTAAGTAGGATAACTTAGGTCCAAGCATCAAGAAACAAAAATAGCTTAATATGCAGTGTGATAGCATCACAGTCTCTTTCCAGCATGTATGGGTGTGGCTCTATCGGATACGTTGGTATATGAGAAGAGCCCCTGTTCACGCTTACGTCTAACAGACTGTGATCCTAGACTTACATGGAAAAAAAGGCACACACCTCAAAAACAAAATATTTAGCCACTGAGAACGCAGCGGATTAAAGACTCCACAGGTGCTGCCGTCCAGTTCTTGTCAACTAAACAGAGCACTTGGATTACTCACAAATTTTGGGCTCCTGGGTTCTGGCCCAGAAACAACTATCGGCAAGCCGCGTGTTTGTGAGGGTTCCATTATGCTGTTGGCAAATTGAAGGCTATCGGGAGCTGCTGTTCGTGTAGGTGGCTGCTGAAATCGGATGAAGCCTTGACACGTTGGCGACCCTTCAGACTGCAACGGGGATACATGAGATTTAGGATGTTTCATTACGGGCTGGTTGCGGTACAGATAGTGCACCGCTGAAGGATCGCTTACAAAATTGATTAGTTGCTGCTTCTGTGCCGTTTGGAAGGTTACGTGAGGTCGAGGCTGGCGGGCTTCAACAGTTTGTGTCGCTTCAACGGCAGCTAATTGACCTTCTGGGACCTGCCGACACCACCGTGAGTCTGATTGGCATTTTCCTACAAAGCCCTGGAACTGCTGCAAGCGAGCCGTGCTTACTGGCTGGGCAGCTTGCTGAGAGTACCACCGGCAGGAGTTCTGCAGGAAAAGCTGAGCTTGAGGTGTCTCTGGCCAGTGCGACGGCTTCTGTCGGCTCTCGATACAAGCCATCGGCAAAGGATGATCCACGCTGAAACCAGTTCTTCCTGGAATTGTGGAACCGTCACTAGCATTAAGTAACTTTGAGGTAGCACCTTGATTCCTCCCTTGTGGATGAACGCTTCCGTCAATGTATGGGTTGGGTGATGCAGACACGTTTTGACTGTTGGATGGCTGCATTCTTACAAGTTCGTCTCTTTCTATTCGTAGGCAGCAATCCGACAAACTTTCGGATTTTGATGCTCTACTCACGACGTGAGCTTTATTTGGGTTTGATCTCATCCGTAGTGTGGCACCAAAATGTACTGTGTGTGGATTCGTTGAGACGCTTCGCACCTTTTTGAGACTCGGTAGTGACGTTGCGTCATTGTCTGCCAGAAAGCCTTCGACTGCGGGCTTCAGGGTGGTGCACTTAAATGTTGCGTCTTGTGGATGCGAATTTTGACAAAAAGTTACACCATGACGTGAGGCTAGCGTATTCGCTTTGACTCCGTCTCCGATTTGAAGCTCCGATTTTCTATTAGAAACTGGTTTGGCACGCCAGTCCGCAGGGAGGCCCTGCTGATTTTGTGGATGGCCATCGAAGACAGATTTAGCGTCGTTGAGCCCAGCCAGCCGCTGGTGCGGCTTCCCACTAGGTTCACTTTTGGGTGAACACGCGGTGGATGCAATTGATGAGGGGAGAGGACTGGTCTCGGAGGTTTCTGTTGTCCTGGTGGCACTTGGCAAATCAAACGATTGATCAAGTAAAGGTGCTCTTCTGCTTTTGCTTTTTTGAGTTGACAGTGGGTGCCGCGCCTTCAGCATATTTTTCTTTTGAGCAATATGAGGCGACGAAGTATCCGCTGCACCCGGGCACTCCGGCATCAATGCGTGGTCTATAGCAGTATTCCCAGGGCCTTTGCTTATACTTCTCGCTGAGCGGATGTGCGTTGGGGACGGTGTAGCTTTCGGAAAAGTCGGACGGCGTGGCTGAGCTTGGGAAGAAGCGCATGAATTCCTGTGGGTGGTGGGTCCCTTCTTTGTCGTTCTTTCTGCTGAGTGGTCTGGATTGGCCCTTCCACCATTGCAGCTGCCTCGCGAAAGACGATCGAGGCTTAACTTGTTAAAATGTTTTCGGCTGCTCGTTGAAAGGAAGCTTGAAGTCTGCTCACCAGCTTGGTATTGGCGGGTGTGGATGGCTGGAGATCTCGCAGTCAAACGCGATGTTCCGTTCCTTATAGACTCTCCAGATCCCTTGCTAACTGGAACTCTGCTGCAGTTACCCACTTCCTCCTCTTTGTTCTTGTCTGTTGGTGTAGAGATATTTGGTAGGACAGGGCATGCTCTTGACCCCGGGTCAACTTCAGTGAAGACGGTGGGCACCGCAGGCACCAATGCTTCCAAATCTATAAAAGGGTTTTGTTGTAGAATTTGTATCTGCAGTTCTTTCCACATTCGGAAAACCCAGGGGTGTTGGGCCACGCCTGCATCGATCGCAATGACAGCACATCGGGATCCCAATGTCCCCTGTGTGCAACACATGCACAAAGAGGCTGCACTTAGGGGCTGACACTTCAGGAGAAGCCACTGCGCTGCGATCAGGGTGCTTGTTCGTACCAACTAGTGATAACCTGTCGCTTGGGTTATACTTCAGCAGCTTCTCAATCAAATCGGCGGCGTCCTTTTTCACATGCTGAAGACAAAATAATCACATGTGTTGCCCATGGAAAAGTTGTTGTAGGTGCTAGCGTCAAGGGCTGCAAGTTATTAAAAACTTACGTTGGGCATTCTAATGTCAACTGTCACAATCCGCTGGACAAGCTCAAAGTGCCTTGTCGACTGAAAAGGAGGCCTTCCGTCTAAAAGCTCATACAAGAGAACCCCTGTGGTAACAGGACAACAGAAGCTTGCTGCTCCGTATAGGCGTTCTCATCGCCATTGAGCTATTAATATCATCGAGAAGCAACAAACGAACCAGAATAAAGACAGCAAGTATATCGAAACCTGCTCTACGTTCATAAAAGACTGAGCGCCAGTGGCAAGAAACCAACTGATTTCAGATCTTGGTGCCGAGTTAATCTGCTCGCAACCTACCTAGGCTCCACAAGTCGACACGCCAGTCATGTCCTTGGCCTTTAACCATTTCAGGAGCTAGGTAGTCGAGTGTTCCGCAGAAGCTATAGCTTCGATTGTGACCGACAATGGAACCACACCAGCCGAAGTCTGCAATTTTTAGTATATTTCCCTTCGTAAGTAGGAGATTTTCCAGTTTCAAGTCTCTGTGAATTATCCCGCTAGAGTGAACACAGTGTAGGCCGTTGACTAGTTGAGCGAAAAAACAGAACGCCTCAAGCTCTGAAAAACGCCTGTTTGGCTGCTCCCGAATTCGTCGATAGAGGTCCCCTTGATCGCAATAACCCAGAACCATGTGGAGATACTGAGCATCTTCGACACAGGAGAAACAGCGCAGCACATTCTGGTGCCGTAGCAGATCCCTTTGCACGTAAAGCTCAAATTCCACTTGGTTCACCATGCCGGCCCGAACTACGGTTTCTTTCTGAATGCTCTTGACAGCCACTGCAAAGCCACCTTTTCGATGTCTCAGCTTCCGCACAACGCCGTAAGTCCCACACCCAACAATGTCTCGGCGTACGTCCAAAAGGTCTTCAGCCCCTTGGCCCTTCTCAAAGCTCTCGAGTTCTGCAAGAGACTTTATGGGTAAGTAGGCCTCTATATAGCTGGAGTCCTCTGTGCACTCATCAACGGTGGCACAGTCTTCGCCTTCGTGTCTGCTGTTGTTTGTATAGGAAATTGCCGATATAAGCGGGCCTACCGGGATGAGATCATGAGGACCAACTTTAAATCTGTCTTGAATGCGTCGTTCTTGCGATGGTTTGCATTGGGGCACCTTTTCTAACTGCTGTTCAGTGATGTGATCCTCACCACAAATGTGTGCTCCAATCAATGCGTTATTTTCACCGAATGCCGCTGCCTGAGCTGCTGTTTTACGTTCGTCCGATAGTGGGCACTGGCCTTCTGTCCTCGCTGTATCGCTAGGCTCCTGCCCTCTACAGATGTCTTGGGACTGATTTGCAACTCTTGTCTCTTCTCCTGATAGGCTTCCGCTCATCTTAGCAGTGCACAAGGCGTCTGCAGGAGGACTTGATTCAGTAAGAAGTTGGCGGTCGATCCTTTCTCCTCGATGCAACGCTGATTTAGTAAGCGTTGTTCCGGAGTCTCCGATAATTTCACACTTAAGCTTCAAGCGCTGCTCCATGCTGCCACCAACCGCTGTAAAACTCAGTTTCCTGTTCTCTGCCTTGTCAGACGGAGCATTGCCCGGGGAGCCAGTAAAAGTTTCATCAGATTCACTTATTTTCCACTCCAGTGGTGGTGGCGGTGCGGTTGATTCTTGCTGCCTTTCGACATCGGCAGTAACCGCTTGCAGATGAGCGGTCGTGGGGATCTGCAAATGTTGTTCCTTAGATTCCAGCCAGTCTGCGTGTTCTTTGGGCTTTTCGTGATTCGAACCTTCATCACCCTCGACAGGCATGGTGTCTGAGCTCGTGGAGCTGTTCACAGGTGGGCTCACGCTATGTGCTTGAGCGTTTGTGGATAGGCCAGAGAGTTTGGGATGTGGAGAGTGGGGACGACCTTTTCGAGGCATTGCGCCTTGCTCTATTGTCTGAGGCATAATGTCAGCTTGCACAAGAGTTCGCTGCCTCTGCTGCTGCAAAGAAAGCTGTTGCTGCATCAGCTTCTCTCTTTGCCGTTGGAGTACCTCTTTTTGCTGTTGCAGAAGCTGCTGCTGCTGCCAAAGAAAGTGCTCCCTCTGCCGCTGTAAGTCAGGCTGCCGAGCAGGCTGGAATGGAAAGGTTGGGAAGTGCACGTGGTGCTGGGAGTGCTGGGCTACTTGCTGTTGTTGTGGAGGAAATGACACCTTGGCGAAGCCCCAATCGTTCGAGTTGCCTTCTTGACGTCCTGGCATCGCATATGGGGTGTTCGGGGACTCTTTCTGCCCATGCAGCTCCTGCTTTTGCATTATATTTCCCCTTGAGGCCACATGCGAAACTACCGTTGGAAGCTGTTGCTTTGGACTCTGCCGAAAATGCAGGGTGGGAGATGGAGGACGCGACCGTTGCAAATTTATAGCCGGGGCATGCCGAATTTCCTGCTTATTTCCGACCCATCCTAGGAGTATTTGGTTCGAGATATCTTGCGGTGCGTGGGCGCGGTTCACTGTTGGAACAACTCGGCGTGCGCCGCCGCTCGCTGACCGAAGCCTTGCATCTGGTGGAGAGCCCTGCTCAGCTACCGATTCGTACGCAGCTCTCTGCTCTGTAGGAGCCCGAAACAAAGACCAGATACGGGTGGCAAGACTGGGGGATTGACGCCCAGAGACGGGTGGAGTGCTAGCAGAGCGGTTTGAATTTACATCATTCTGTGCTCGTTGACATTCCAAAGCACCTACAGCGTTGAGGTTTCCCGCAACAATTCCTCTTTGAGGTCCAGAAGGTCTTGCTTTTTCCATGCCAGCCGGTTGACGGGGCCTGCTGTGGTTCTGAGCAGGTACGGAGAGTGGTCTCCAGCCATATGTACACGGCGAGTTCCCTCGGACTGAATGCTGGGGATTATGTGGCACGCATTGCTCCTTACCGGCATGCCCAGTAGGTAACACGTATGCAATGGTGCTACCAGGAGGCCTTTTGAGCTGGGGCTTAAGCGATGATACCCTTCCTGTGCTGGGAGCGCACGGCAGCTCGTTATTGCATTGCGTCACAAGTGGTCCAGGGCATTGCTTCTGCTGCGGTGCAACAAGCTGGTGCGTCTTGTCCGCCAAACGTGCCCACACGCCCGGCCAAAAGTTATTGGTAATGTTGGGTCCATTAGGCTGATGCATGAGCCGTTCTTGGATGTGTTGAGCCTCAACTTTGGTACTTTCCTTTGACCTCAGTCTAGTCCCCGTGCTAGAATGGCGTGCAGCGGTCTGCCTTGGGCGGTAACAGCTGTACACGAAGCTCGCAGGAGTCATTGAACGCCACAGCAGCTGGGTATGCTGTTGATTTTGGCTTGCTGGCGCTTGCATTTGTGCCCTCTGAGTCACGCCGACCGTACCAGCAGCCTGAGCCGGGGGTCCATGCCGAATAAGGGGTTTATTGGGGCCCAGCGGCAGAAATGGTGGAGTTTGAGTACTGGAATGTAGGCCTGGATGCATCATTTGTATGTCTGGATGCTGTCTTCCGCGTGCCTGTCTCACATCGCTTGGGGACCAGAAGCGGGCCGCCCCTGCCAATCCAGAAGCGGGCGATCTCAGAACATGGGGGTTGCAATTCGTACTTAAGGGACCTCCTGGAGGGGATGGAATTCCCCGGCTTCCTGAGGTCGCCATGGAACCTAACTTGGTAAAACGCCTCTGTCGCGCAGTAGTTTGACAGCAGCTGTGCGCGGAGCGCTAACTAAAACACTCGCCAAACACAACGGAAGAAAGGACCCTGACTTGGCCATGCTTTCTTAAAGAGCTGTGCCTTCGACATAAGAAGGTCAGTTGCTGCCTCTTTCAGAGCTGGTCGACCATCCTACTTGGTCTGGTCTCATGCCTGTAGTGGGCTGAATGGTCCACTGCAAGTGAGAGCTCCTTTCTTCGAGGCAAAAATCTGCAGACACCAGTCAAAATATTGCCATCATCAACTGTTGAGTTTGTTCAATGAAATGCTGCTTGTGTTGCGAGGTACGAAGCGCTAGACAAGATCGGCAATATGCGAGAACGTGACGGAGTTATGCCCACCCCTGTCACAATATGCTATAATACACAGGTCGGCTTAAAACAACATAGATTTGAGGCTACTTTTAAGTTGGCCCTTGTTCATTCCAGGAAGTTCTTGGTGTGGTTTCTCTGGCTAACACCCGACAAGGCAGCAAGCCCCTAGCGGGTCTCGCGATCGCCACTCGAGGGCGCTGTGCTCACGAGCTTTGGTGAAGCCAGCTACAAAACCTAAATATGTTTCCCTTATAAACTTCTTAGATGAAGGGAAAGTCTGGAACTCAGTGGAAACGTACTGTCTGCGCACACTCTATTCCAAGGCTCCAAAGGCCGGCGGTTCAGTCCCCGTCATCGCTGCCTTGTCACTTTCACTTGGCTTCATACTTTTCAATAAATCAAGCCTTAGACCTTGATTTGAAATCTTGGAAGAGTTTGTGAATTTCAAGTCCCTTGTGTTGATGTAAAACTTGCCGGTTTTTCTGGAGTTCGAGCGAGGATTTAGCGTGTTTCAAAGCTGGATAGCTGACAGTGGTCAGCTGCCCATTGGAGTGCAAACCAAAGCAGAGAATATAAAAGAGCCTAGTCATGGGGCAATCTAGCGCCTGTATTCTAAAGCAAAGCTGCTGAGAGATGGAATCTTCACAGGGTCAGTCCCAGAGCAAGGCAACATCAGAAATTGCTTCATAGAACGTGCAAATCAAATTGCCTGTGAGGTATGGTGCTGCCAAAGGTCTGTACTGAAATTAGCCACATGAGGAACTAAAATACAATTTTTTGCTTGTATGTCATCAAAAGTGGCTGCTTGGCTGCGCCCCCTTTCGCTGGTTGCGAACGTCTCAAAGATATGCCCGGGCAAGTAGTGGGACAGTCATACCGTGATTTGTCTCATCCCAAATAGTTTTAGGCTATTTGAAACCATTGGCAACTTTGTACAGTCTCCAGATTCATGGTTTGCCACTGTGATGTTAGCAAATTTATAAACAATCTTGGTAAACTTATTAGTAGGGCCGGAGTTTCACGGAGCGGTAAGCTTGAACACGTGTCTCCCCTGAGGCTCCACGCACACGGCATCAAAGTTGCATGTACCAGCCAGGCTCAAGGCAGAGGTTCTCATCTGCTTCATTGTCAGAGAAGCTCACACAGCCCTATCGGAGGAAACAGAATCGCACATTTCTGGAAAACTGAAAAAGCTGTAGAGGTAGCCAGAGATGAAGGTGTTGTTTCAGCACGCAGTGTACGAAATAACTTGTCCATTTAGTATTAATGATACAGAACAAAAGCATCAGAGCGCATTTCGCGGTCAGCAGCACCAGGGGCATCTCGACTGTGCAATTTGTTTTAAGAAGGCCGTAGCATCTGATATATTCCCGCTTGTGTGTCCATTTTCATCATGTCCCTGTTTCTAATGGCTAAGCAAGTTCTTTGTAGGAAGCCAACGGAGCTGCGCACATTCCTGATACCTTGATGCTGTGCGCCCAACGCACTTGGTCTCGAATACTCCACTTCTAATCGGGAACATGAAATTTCGTTGATTCAGCTTGAAATGTGGCAGGTAGCTCGCAATCTATCCGCAGACTCCTGAACCCGTGCCCACCTTCCCACCATTACGCCTCCCTTATTGCTACTTTGAGGCATAATGCCCTGAATGGAATTACAGGGATGGTATGTAGGCATTCAACGAGCCCTTCAAGCCTTGGCTTCCTAATGTGATGAACATCAGTATTCTTAGTCTGTGCAGAGTGAGCTGCGCATGAAGAAACTATGTAGGCCTCACTGACGAAAAGAGGCTCTTCCTACTGACCGCAGCTGCGCCTGGGGGTGCTGCCTCTTAAATTAATCTGTGCCCTACAATGCGCAATACGCTGTTCCAATTGGTTGTTGCAGCGTAACATTGAAACGGCATTTTTAGTCACTGGCATTAAAGTTGAATCTTTGATACAGCGAGTCCGCTATTAAGGCTTTTCCACATGACTCCGTTGTCTTTTAATCAGTCTTGAGTGCCTGGCTGGACTTCTTCTTGATTCTTCTAACACGAATTGTGTACATGGAGCCAGGCCGTGACCTAAGGATTTCCTGACTCCATATGTATAAGCTCCCTGTGATTAGATGACAGCTATACAGCGGAAAACTCCTTGGAAGCTAACGGGACAACCGCTTGTACGTTATCGGCTACTAAGTGGATATAGGCTAGCAGCTTAACGAAGAGGAATACAAAGCATGCTGACACAACCTCCCAATGGAACTCGTTTGAGGTTCAGCACGATTCTCGTCAGGAATGGCCGACCTCACCTAGTGTAAATAGAGCCGTAAGAAAAGTCATCCAGCTAGAAGTCATTCACCTGGCAGGAGAAGAAACATTATGTGGTCACTGGATACACAGGAACTGACCGGTATCTCTCGTGGGAGTCAGTCCCTACTTACACATGCGACCATTATGTTGCTTGCCTAAGGCAAAAAGTCGCACAAATAATAATCGAACGAAACGTGGAATTCGTAACGAAAAAATTGGCTGGCTTCAGTCAGGCATCGTTGAAGCTCTCAAAGAAAATGAAGCAACGGCTCGGGGTGTGACACGGTCAACCAATTTGGCGTTATCGAAAAAAATTCAGAAAAGTTAGCTGAAAATAAAGCTACGCAATGTGCTAACGTCGTTTGAGCAAAAGCATCAATCTCCACATGCAAAGGCAGCACAGAAGCCCGACAATCATTGAAACAGCGATTGTCATGTGGATCAGTCTGTTCAGGCGCATCCACGCGGTGCCAAGTTGAGCTTCAGTTTCCGGAGGCTCTGCAAGGACCATTATAGCAACTCTGTGCGAATCTCCCCTGAAGAAGCAAAAAGCACATGCATGCCCACACAAATCATCCGGTTTATACAATACCTCTGCGTTTTCGCCTCACCAGTCTGACGGGGAGCACATGCACTGAAAATGTAAAGTACCATATTGTTGTTTCAAGGGGCTCCTCCCTTAGCTCTAAAGCAAGCGCTTCAGCGTAACTGTTCAGGTCGCTGACTTCAGTGTAGTTAAATCGAAGCACGTATTCGTCAAACGGGTCTAAAGCCAGTACGGGAGCTTGTTGCTCATTTTCCGAAAAATCGGGTTTGTTCTGACCATTCAATTCTGAACCCTGTCCAAATATCCGCATAACATGAGTGGCAAGACTTATCTAATGGTCAGACAAAGTGTCTGAGTAGATAATCCTAAGCTTCAGGCGGGAATAGGGGGCTAGCGCTCTACTCATGCTTACTTGCTCGTTCGTTGCAAGGCTTGTTACGGTCTCCTGTTTGGTCTCTGTGAAGCCTTCGAGCTCTGATAGATGCGCCTCACGCTTCTCCATATGCAAACGCATCTTTTCTTGCTCTTCTCTTTTGGCCTCCCACTCTTTAGCCGCTTCCTCTTCTTTCCTTGCCAAAAATGCTTTGATATCGCTCGCTTTCGGCACTCGTAAAACAGCGCGGTCTAAAAAGGCGGCGTTCATGGGGAGCATCTCTGTTTCTCCAAGAGCAAAAACTATAAAAGCGCTGTAAAACACGTGCAAAACGCATTCCGACATGTGCTGCAATGCTCGTGGCAGACTAGCCAGCAGACGGACTTGGGCCTCACTGTAGGAAGCTGCTTGGTTTGCAGTGAAAACGCACACTTTTTTGCCAGCTATACGTTCGCCTTTTAACCGCGCCAGTAGCTTGCGTGGGTCAAGACCTTCCGAGTCCTTCACGAATACGGGGGTTCCTCCACTCCTGTTTAGTCAGAAGCAATTCGAGTCAAGCATACATCCGCTCGATAAAGCTGCGCGTTGATGCGCACATACATCACGAAAATCCGAACCAACAATCACGAGGATGATATAATTCGGTGTGTCACTACAGGGTTGGAAACAACATGAATACGCTATAGGCAAATTAAGGATTAGTCGAACGGGATAGATATCATGCAGCCTTACGAGAAGCTCGCAGCGAGATGTAGCAAGTTTCTGCATTCCGCGATGTGGTCGTTAAGGACGATAACCAGACGTCGCCTATAGCAACAGTAAACGCTACACCTATTTTCTGCATCTATGTGGGCAGAAACAAGTAAGCTACCTACAAGGTGTGCAGGTAGCCAAGACCAAAATAGCAGGTATGCAGAGTCGCAATGAGTCAAACTGAAGGATTCTCTACTGCTCAATCTCTTACCCGTCCGGCGCTTCAAGCCAGCGCCGAGGCAAGCTTTTGGAGAGAGCCTCAGCAAATAGCTGTTCATTGTCTTGGAGTTCAGCGGCTGAAGCGTCTCCAGCTGGAGTACCCATGGCCAGCTCATTCGTCATTCCAATAGTGCCAGCAGGAATGCGTGCCAGACCAAATGGCACCCATCGCAAAAGTTCACTACTGGTCTCGCGAGTGCGCTTGAAATCTGTACTACTTCGTCGTGCCGACGGCTTGTCAGTCACTGCTACAGTGGGCCAATTGCCTTCAGGGGCCTCTAAGGGCTTGGTGCGCATGCCAGTCTGCTCGGTGGAAAGCTCTTTTGAAGCGTATTCATCTCCAAACGCGCTCTGTAGGAGCTCTAGGGGAGAGGGTAGGGCAAAAGGGTAGGGCAACGGACGACCCTTGTCATCTGCTAAAGACTCCTGAGTTGCAGAAACGAGGGCAAGGCCGGTTTCGTTCAACAACCGAATATGCCACTGTGATTTCACCGGCGCACTGCAGCAAATGATGCATACGCAGGCTACGTTCAGATGTATGCAGTGCCTGAGCACAAGGAACACTAGAGTCCGCCAGCAGTCCCAGCTACGTAAGTCGTACAGAGCTATTGTCTTCGAGAACCACCAACTGGGGAGGGCACGTCGCAGCAAAGCTTACTACTCAGCAAGGACGAGAAAAAAGAAGGGCTTCTGTCTGCAGCGCAATACCAAGGTCAATCTCGTTTCCATGACTGAATGAAAAAGCTAGCTCTTAAGGGACGTCCGCAAAACGTACATTGGAGAAATTCACAAATCGGTTGGCACCCATCCTGCACCTACCGGTCATCTTGAAGCGCTGCCGCTGCAGCAACATACTCTTCTGCTGTGTGCCACCTAGCGCGTATGATTGGCGTGACTCCTCTGAGTTAAGAAAATCAGAAAAGCTGAAGCAGTTTGAGCAAGAAAAATACTTCGAGCTCAACTGTTAGGCTTTAGCTTCCAGGGCATTCAAGATTAAACTGAGGTACGAATATCCTTGCGTTCCACGTAATATTTTCCGTTGTATGGTCTCAGTTAGAGGTTAGCTTACGGATTGGAGCGAAGCCGATTAGCGATGTCCCACTGGAGGGCCGCTGCATAACGTGCTGGCGTGAGAACAGCCGCCGCCTTCGTGGAAAATGCTGAAGGCAGTCAGAAAGCTGCAGACTCGCCCTACATCAAATTCATGCTTAACCAAAACGACTCTTACTCTTGGTGAGTAACGTAATACAACGGCAAGTCTTAATGAAACAAATCTAGCATGAAGAGCTCTGCAGCTGCAGGGGGCTCCGCCCCAGGTCAGTCAGCGTATAGCTTACTAATCCCTTCTGGCTTCAACGCTTCCTCCAGCAGGGCTTGACTGTAGGGAAAGGTGAAACCGTGTGCGCTGGCCGCGTTGAGGCTTTCACCGATTCCTCCAGCGCCAGCACCGTTTTTCTCTGATGTAACGTTCTCCCATGCAGCAGCATGGAACTGTTCTGTCGACTGGGAGAGTCCAGGTAAGGTTGTTGGATACTTTTTCGACAGTGGAGACCTGTCAGAGAAAGAAAATTTCAGCACCTCCGATGAAAGTTCAGGAGCCTTAACGTTCGTGTGCTTGTTGAACATTGCGATATTCGTAGTCTTCTGTCCCCAGGGAGATCCATGAGAGCGATCTGAGAAGGCAAATAAGCACGTGACGAAAGTGATATAACACCTGAGGACGGAAAACTAGGAGGCTCCCGTGGAGTGCCTCTGCTCGTGCTGGCTGTTTACTGAAAAAGCAGCCGCAGAGCAAAGCCGACATCCACGCAAGCCTGAAATTCCTCACCGTCTAATCCTCTGAATCCCTGAGTCAGCAAGACCACTGACTGCCCAGCGGCGAGTGAGACAAAAGCCCAACGAAGAAAAAAGCGCCCCGTAGTTCCCAGCATGGTGCTTAATATACGTTGCAAGACACCAGGCCATTGGAAGCATTGGGCTTCAAATAATTTCCTTCGTCACCGTTTACTTTGGAAAGTCATCTGACAGGTTCCAGACGTCTATGGTATCTCTTGCGCAAAACCTCTTGCGAGACCCAACCGTCCCCCGAAGATCTGCGGTAGACAGAGGGTCTTGGAAAAGGTGCTCAGTGTCCCTAGGGCTGAAGAAGAATGGGCTTGCTTAAACTTGTACTATGGAAAGTACTAAACTTATCTGCGGTGGGCTGAGCGCTACAGGTAGAGCGCTGGACACCACCGGTCCACCAAGAAGCGCACGTGCCGAAATGTAGCTGAAGCGCCAACGTGAAACCGGCAGTTTTTGAACGTTTTTCCCAATAAGACAAAAATGCGTAAATTTATGTAGTATGGAATTTCCATCTTCCCAACAAGGTGGCGGCTTGTCTGGAAGAGCGGTGCCCGGCTGAACAGCTGCTCAATGAATTGCCCGATGTTTTGATGTTGGGAAACAACTCAAAGGCATAGTTGGAGTTCGGAACCTAATTGAAAACTCTCCTGTACGGTTATTTTCCCAAGGGAAATGAAACGTATCTCGTGGGAGCTCCGGTTTACCCGCAAACTGCCCGGTGCCACTGATAACGGGAAGGCTCACCGCCCAACCATTTTGCGTAAATTCCACTATTGCGACCCCCCAAAACATCAAGCATCTCCAACTAAACAGCTACTTACCACAACAGAGCACCCACAGTATTTAGCATGAAGTCTGCAAGCACGGCTCCCCATCTGGCGGAAAAAACTAAACCCTGCGACCTGCATTGACCTGCCCAAAAGTCGACACATACAAGTGAGCCATGCACTCACTGGCACCACTGTAAGCACTAAACTACACTCCAGGTGTTCACCCCAGTTATCCAAAGGAAACACGGAGCAAACAGGTGAGCTATGTAGCCCTGCGTGCCGTGTGGAGCACCTGCCGCCTGCATGCTTGCACGGGTACACACTCCCCCTCCCCTCTACCGTGCTACCTGTAACTGAAACAACTGAACAGCAAAACAGAAACTGCAACACCAAGTGTCCCGATTCACAGTTAACTCCTGCTAGTCCTACTGCATGTCCCCCGTAAACCTATATTACAAGAAAAGCACGCATAGTTGTGTGAAAAAGGCAGCGTCGCGGTTCTTCCCCTCATGCACTCATGCTGAGGGGCATCGAGGAGAAGCTCTCTCTATTACTAAATAGTAATTTGCAGGTGGGATGTCAAACGAGGTCGGCTTCCTCGCGAAGGTACTCGCCCACATCTGCGTGGTGGTAGAAAGAGACTGCTTCCGTAGAAGCCGTATGGATCTCCGCTGTTGCCTTTGCGCTCGTACCAAAACCTAAAGGCAAGTCCCCGTTCAACGAGAGCACGCAGACACCTGCCCCGCTCGGCATGTCTGCAGTTAGTCGGCCTACGTGGCGCTGCGTCAAACAAACAAATAAAATGTTCCCCGCACTTCAACTGCATGTTCACCCCACTAATGTCCACCTTGCTCCTGAAAAATTATGACGCACACGTACGGAGCAAACCTGGCCTCCCCACAATAAAAAAATGTCTCCCTGGCCTCCATATGCTCAAAAAGGGATGGGAGTCACACACTAAGCTCTCATTGCGTGCGGCAGCATCTGCAATCGAAATTACTGCAAATATGTGCTAGGACGTGCTGCCTTGCATGGCATTACACCCCTTAAACGTTCTTAACCATGAAGTGCAAGCGCGGCGTAAGCGCACAAAAAACGCAGTGTCAAACCAAGAAGCATCGTCCACCTTACCTTGATTATATGATTTCCGTAGACAAACGCTTGCTCGCCACCTGGGTTTAACCACACCTTGTGAGGTGCGTACTTTGCAATCACATGCAGGGCTGTAATCCCGAGTCTGAACTTTCGACCTTTCGTGATTTTACCAATGCATTGACCAACACTGAGCTACACACAAATAAAGCACAACAACAATGGGGGAAGACAATATTTTCTATGGATTGATGAAGTGCTTTTCCTTGTGGCAAGTGCCAGGGTGCTGCAACTGCTAAAATTCCATTGCAGTAGCACGGCAAGGATGCTTACAAGATTTTTGCGTGGAACGCATCCGGCAGCCTTTAGCAACTTCTCGCTGAGCAGAAAGGGACTCTCACAAGCCGTCGGTTGTTTTCTCGACGAACAGGATAATGAAGGGCAGTTATTGGTGGTGGTCCATCGTCGCAAAAGTACCGCTGCTAAGTGTCTCAAACTACAGATCGTGGTGAAGCTGCTGCAATGCGCATACGGATGCTAGCTCAAGCCTTAAAGAGACAACGTTGCACTTCCGTAGGCCACTTTCGCACATCTGAGCTGTGAAGCCAGCCCACCTCAAGAAGAACACACGGTCCCGATGCAATCGGAACACGTGGGGATCTGACGAGTTTTCAATCAAATGAAGCAAGTTGTCTCCGAGGCTGCAAGCAAACAGAAGAAGCGCCATGCGTCACTTGAGCAGTTCTTGTGAACGACGCACTCTGCCTTAACTTAGAGGTACATGGAAGATGTAGTGGTCTGTTGCCTCAAGATGACAGAAAGTCAACTTGAAGTTGGGTCCGCCTAATTGACTCTCCCTCTCTCTCTTCGCCTCGAAGATTACGTGGTGAGCCTTGCGGGAGGCTCACAACTTCGATAGCTTCTCTAGGACAAGCTTAATTTCGTCCTCAGTGAGAGGCCGCATTTTCAAGCGCCACCCCCAAGCTAACGGTTTTTGCGCAATAATTCGGTTTTCCCAATGGAGCGGACTTGTGCTCGTGCACGCCGAATATAGAAGGTACCACTCGACTGAGCCGAACAGTAGCGTGTTTGATTGCGCCTCAATGTAGGTCAAAGAAAAGCTTTTGAGCAGCTTACTCAGGGGCGTTTTGCTGCAAATTAACATAAGAAGAAGAAATGACCCGTTTAATCAGTTTTAAAGAGGGGAAGAGCATGCGCTCTGCAAAAATCTGAAGTCGTTAAGGGCTTTTTAGCAAAAGGCCACCCCACCCGGGAACCTGCTGTCACATTTCAGCTCTTACTGAAAAAATAAACACAAGCCGAAGCATCCCTAGGTCGGCTTTAAGGACTAAAGAGGAGCAGCTCAAAATAGCCACCCCCACGCATGCCAGACCCACGACGCACTTGAATGCTTACCAGGTGTCACATGACCAGCACAAATCCACGCAGTTGGTAGCTCCGTAAAATGATAAATTAAGAATGTCTGAGGGGCAATAGATGAAAAAGGAGGCTAGCAGAGTTTGGCCCACGGAATGAGTTTCTCGGCGCGCCTACTGCGTTTTGCTTAGAAGCAGCATGTGAAGACATATAGGCTCAACAAGATGCAGGCGCACCAGATTTACGAAATAAATTGAGCAATATAATATTTGAATACCTATACACGCATTCACTGATATGGTCTGAGCTGAAGTCCCCAGCAGCAAAGTGGCAATCCGCTACGGTCATTACCACAATGTTTGCTGGTCTTAAGTAGAAGAGAGCCGGCTTACGCGAATCTGCAGAGAGTGCGTTTATACGTAAGTTTCGTGCCTGTGTTAGTGTGGCCTCTTTCAGAGCAATACGTTGGGGAAGGGATCTTGCCTTCGTCTAACGGACCATTCGTGCATAACGAAAATTTGGGTGAAATATCATTGATGCAAGGCCGTAGAAGCAAAAATAAAGCGGGAAATGGAGCTGCATCAATTTCGGTTCCTCGAGTAATGAAAAAATAATCTAGACTTTTTAAGACCAGGTCGTGACCAAGCTGCCGTCACACAATGGAGTGCGGTCCATAGCTCCAGGCCAGCGGGCAGCCTGCTGAGGGTTTGGGCCGACGGAAACTGGCGTAACGTGACTTTAGAGGATCTACAGTAAGATAGAGCAGATAGAGGGGCGGTACGTTGCTGTCTGTAAAGATACGACTGGCCAGGGTCTTATCGGCATCTCCTCACAGGGCAGGCAGGAAGTAGCGCACTCGACAGTTTACTGTTAAAAATATCCTGTTAAACAGTTAAGATGCGCACAGTACATGAGCCCATGTTCGCCAGGCACTCATGCATGTAGATCCATGCACCATCCCTAAAGGCTGCCGCAGCAGTTGTCCCGGTAACGTCTGATGGTTTCATCAACGCGACAGACGTTCCACCGAATCTGCCGCCCGACCCAATTTACCCTCCCAGCACCGAGCCGTGGAAGCATGTGTTGTGGGTCACGTTGTTGAGTGGCGAGTTTGCGCCGTCACATTGCCACCCATAGTGCCAAAAAGCCACTGGGTCAGGGGCGCCAATGATAGGACGGTAGTAACAGTACGAGCGTTCGACAGTCAAGCCCTTAAGCCACGAGCGTTTCACAGACCACTGCAAATGCTTCCCAATGTTCCTTCGAGCCAGGAGCAACCTGACAGCATCTATCCTAGAACACCCAAAACATAAGTGATTCCCTGTAGTTGGCCTCCCTGGCATCGCACTTGCATCTTCCAGCAGTGACAGCAGCAACGAACGCACACTTGGTACATCACCCGCCACCTCCATGAGCTACATTTTAAGCCTGTTTCTCATTCTGCAAGCCATGCACTGCTGCAGCACAAAAATAAGCAGGTGGAGCCAGCCAAATGGGCTACAATAAGTTTTAGCTGGCCTTCCACTTTAGTGTCTGATTGTCGTCTTTGTTGCCAATGGTGAATACGTGTGCCGCAGTTTCTTGAACTCCGTACGCACGATTTCTTCATCTCTTACGATCAAGTAACTTATGGGCACGACGAGAAAAAGATTTTCCTTGCTCTTGATACATGCTTTTACTGGAGTGACAAGTGGGCATTTATTTTGGCATCTGTTAGATATTGTGTGCAAAGCTAGAAGACAGGAGCCTACGGGTCTCTTTCAGGCCACTGCCGCTTTTTCAGGAGCTTCAAATCATGGTGGTCTCGAGCGCATTGCGCTCTCCCACCGCTATCGGTCATGACCCTCTACTACTGGCTGTCGGCTCCCTCAGCAAGATAACTCTCTTCGGTAACATGAATAAAGCAAATACAGTAGCGGAACTTTTCAAGCTCGTTGCTGACCGTCTTGTATGCTGTCATATGTTCTTTGAAGCACTCCTTCCTGAAAGAGACCCTCGCACCCGTTTCAACATTTAGGTTGCTGTGTCACTTACCACTCATACCCACAGCAACGGAAGGACCAAGCGTGTCATCCGCACTGTGAAGCATTCACTTTACGCCTGAATGGGATGAGCAGAAATGGGTACGTGTGCTCCCTGCTCCCAACCCACTTACGAAACGGTAAGGCCTTTTGTCACCCAATTTTTCTCCACCCCTCAGAACTCCGTAATGGAAATCTATAGTAGCATCACCGGTTTCGTAGCCACCACCGTTCACACCTGCATGACGAAGCTGTTGGAGTAGTGCTACGCTCGAGTGCAGAATCACATGTGCCGTGGTAACTGGCAGCAAAAGGCATGCACGAACTCCACGCTCCATGAAGTTGATTTCGCAGCGGGGACAAAGCGTGGCCTAACTGCAAGCGCTTACTGGAGGCGAACTAATACATTGAATTTTTACTTATTTGAAGCGATTTATTTATAGTAACAAAGGCCATTGGCAAGTTTGTTTGCCGCTTGGAGTTGCGTCAGGCTTCCTGGCGTCACAATACTTTCCAGGGGGCCCAACTCACTCGTCACCTCCCCTGCGACCCTCAGCTACTCGCTGAAGAAACTGCTGTTTGTTGGCTTCCTGTTGCAAATGCCGCCACTAAACGTACAGACCGGTACGAGTTCGGCGAAATATTGGGCCAGCAAGGCACGAAGAGAGATATTTAATGCCTTATGAACTGGCAAGGCCAGTCTCACGATCAGCGCGATTTGGAGCCAGCTTGTGACTTCACAGGATGCCCTTCACTTTGGCAAACTTGGCGCCAGAAGGTATCTGCAGTGGGAACCATTACAATATAACCGAAAATTCGCCTGTGAAGCCACATAATTCATGAAATGTAGATCCACGTAATAGTTAGAAATCATTGCTATGGATTGCTCTAACATGACCTAATAGTAAAATCCGTGCGTTTTCAACTTCTGACTCCACGGCATGCAGATTGCCACCTAGCTACAGAGTTGCTACTAGCCAGTCATGAAGCGCCTTGCTGCAGGGTGCGCAGGATATACGTATCCTGAGAGCTCTGTCCGTAATCCACTTTACGCACGCAACCCAACGGAAAGCAGGCAAGTCCCTAAATCTCCTACATCGGTATTTGTTTGACGTAAATCACTGCCTAATTTGCATTTTTGATAAACGCACCAGGCGCTGCCGTTGGTAGCTTTCTAAAAGAAGGAGAGGAGCTTTACATAAATTCCTTAGCATATCGCAGCATTCTGAACCCTCAACAGGCGTTTTGCTAAATGAGAAACCTTCGAGATAGCAGGTCTCAAGAAGCCTTTAGGGTGCTAACGCTACCTTCGTGCTGTTTGCTGCTGCGCTAGAGCAGTGACCTCGGTTTCCCTAGCCTGGAGGTGCCTTTTGCAGAAGCAGATGTACATAGATAATGAGGAAGAACAACTGTATACCATACTAGGACTAATTCTTGATACACGCTACAGCTGATGGCAAAGGTGAGAGCCTTTGCTCACCACTATGCATCTGAGCGTACTCAGCAACAATTATTTTTGCAGCCTGATCATCCAATAGCACGCCGCATCTACGCCTAGAGGACCTAGTCGCAGCTAGCTCCGACTTTTTACTTGTATGGAATGCGGACGCATATTCAAGAATGTGTGCGGAGTTGGCGCGCTATATCACTGCAGATGCACTTTTGCAGAAGCCTGAAGCGTACCTATAACCCCGTACCATCTCTGCTAGACGATGGAAGGCGGTATTTTTTGGCTTTTTCACTGTCCAATACTTTCTAAGAGGTGGCGAGGCGCTATACTGCCGGCAGTGGAGCACTGGAATGGAACAGCAGGATTCGATCCTGCGCCCACTAAAATGTCTACAAATGATATTGGCACATCGTTTTGTCGGGCGCCTTGAGCGTAGCAACAAGCTAAACTTGGACAGGAATCCGCTTATCGTCTTGTCGAGACGGTCTTTGTCGTAGATTTATGAGGGGACTTTCTCTGTGCAGTTTCACCGGGTCCGTAGACGTAATAAGTTGCCTTCACCACAAGCATGCTCTGAGGCGGCAGAAAGGCGGCGGATAGGAGGAACAGCGCTGCAGCGCTGTATAGCGCTGCAACACTGTACTGCTCAGAGAATGTTCGCTGTTTCTGCCCCCTAGTAAATTTCAAATATTAGAAGCGCCTAAAGATCATTTAATAGCCGTTTCCAGGCTAGAGCAGGTCATTTTAAGCATTCGTGTACAATAAATGCTGTGAAGCGTTGCGCCTCTACACTGAGACGTAACGTTTCGAAACGTTGCGTTTGAAAAGTTGCGCCTCGGTGTATTTCTTTGCGAGGCACTCGATAATACCATGGAAGCGTAATATTGGTGGCAAGGATCCTGGACGGCGTTGACTACAGCAGCGTTTGAGGCCCAAAGAACATATATGGTCTGAGGAAAAGGACTCACTGGGCGTCTAGTGGGGCATCGGTCCAGGAGACAAGTGCGGCGATATAGCATAGCGCAAGGAGACATGTAGACTACAAGTCAGAAAGGCGTTCTTTTCATCCATACTAAATTCGAGCTTCATACAGAACTGCAGATTTTAAAGTACATTCCAGTGGCTGGACTAACCAGGGGACGAAGCACACGAGTCTTCATCTAGCTCTAAGATGATTGCTACTGAAGTTTTGGTACTGGAGTCATACTAAACAAAGATGAACACTAGAACATGACATGCATAGCTTTAAGATCTTTGAAGATAAATGTGTTGTGCACATTCTTATGCGAGTAATTATTGATAACTTGTCGGCTTGGAGACTGCGAACAGGTGCGTCTGCCTGGGGGTCGAATTGTTATTTCGAGCGTGGTCTCCGTAGAAGACGAAGAGCGATTAGTTGACGATAGGAAAGTGGCACCCTTTCTGGGTCTTTTTGTGAGATTTATGTTTCATGAGTTGATCAGAGTGATAGGCTTTCTAGCCGCCTAGATGGTCGCCCGATATTTTTAGTCCTGAAAGCTAGAAACCTATGTGTATTACGAACCGACCACCAGTTGAAACAGCTAGATAAGAAGCTAGAAGAAGTCAAGATCAGAATGCAAGGAGATCCTCTCCTGGTTCTAAAAGCGACGAGTGCCTTCTAGCGGACATCAGCCTTCGGGGAATGCTCTTCCTGAATATTTGCGTAGCAAGGGGACTTACTGCAGTAGGATGCAAATCGCACTAAGGTGAGGAACTTGGGAGCGACATGAACTGAGACTCTAAAGCACGCTGAGTGGTGGCAACTCCGGTTGACTCTGAGAGGCATTCGCATGTAGTCCGCCATGGTGTGAGGTTCTACCTGTACAGTGGATCTGCAGTCGTCCAGTGTGACATGGTTACTTGCGCCTCTCCCCATCGCCACTGACATACTTATTCACTGACAAATTTTTCGGTTGCCGGTAAATGACAAAAGGAAATTCAAGTGAGCAGCTGGTTCACAAACGAGTGTCGAGAACACGCTCCACCCCTGTTTAAGACTTTGTTGCTAGCTGTGGAACGACAGTACACCACAATGACTGCTTTTTGCCCCACTTATGATAATGAAGGGAGGGTTACCTTTACTTTTTTGCTAGCCGAGATGCTCGAAGGTGGGGTGAGTTGTTTGTTGAAATGCGCGCCAGCACTGGCGCGCATTTCCCTACACCTTCGAAGCAGCAGCCCACTTTGCTGGGTAGTCTCTTGCACGTGTGGCCGAGACAGTAACCAGTACGTGCGGCTGAGGCAGCAACCTTACGAGTGGCTGATACAGTAACTAGTTCGCTTAGCTGAGGCAGTAACCAGCAAAAATAGAGACGAACCAGTACTTGGCTGGTACAGTAGCCGGAACGCCTAGCTGAGGCAGTAACCAACAAAAGTGAAAACGAACCAGTACTTGCCATTGTTTTCTGTGTCTTTCCTTTTGTACTCAGTATTGTCGAGAGTTATGCTTGTCGTGATAGCTAGGGTGCTTGAGTACCGATGCTTGTCACAAAAGGGCGCGAGCATTAGTGCCAGTTTAGTGCCGGTCGTTTGCTGCGTTATGTGTGACAATAGTGTGCACTCCTGCGATGATCTGTTTGCTTACATGCTAGATGTAACCTTGTAAGCTGGTAGGCATGGGAGGGAAGTTGTAGCGGTGCTGAGTATCGTCTTTGGACAGGCATAAGCAGAGCAAGCTTCGATGGCACGAGCCACAAAACACAGAGGGAACGCGGCACCTTTAGGCAATAACGTTGAACAGGTTCAAATGGCATCCAAATAATTTCATAAATGTTTACGTTAAGTCGCACGAGGTTACGATGGGTACAAAAATCCACTGGAGGTTCTCCAGGAGCCACGGTAAAATTGCTCTATCCAGGCGCCCATTCCTGCGAATGGAAGCAAAGAGTAGCTGCGCCTTATATCAACAGCTATTTTTATGAAATTCAGCACTTTCTGCATAAAACAGCTTCAACGAAACGAAGAGCTCTTTAGGGGTCAAGACAATGAAGCGCCTATTGGGGCCCCTAGAGTTCCCTGCTGTTTCCTGCCACCTCTGACATATTATATGCATAGGCCTGGAATATCATGTGTATTTTGACCAAGAATACGTCTTTCCTGTCTGCTTGCAGAAAATACAGCAATATCGCGGTGAACTTCCAAGTTAAGACTCATCGGCTCAACGTCTTTAGGCCTGTATCGGCGAGATTCTCGCTTATTTGTGCCAGTATTGTCGCTGAGATCGAGATTCTCGCTTATTTTTCCCTTTGTTGCCGTTGAGATCAAGATCCCGTTGCTAAGCTGATGAAACATCTATTCTATTGCATACTGTCTTCCGCTAACGAATGCGGGGTACGAACCCTGTGCTGCATCATCTACTGCAGAACCTGAGCCTACATACAATGTACGGAGTCCCGGGAGATCATGCAGTTTCAGGTTCTGCTGCTGATGTATTTGGGGCTCTCCAAGTCTTGTTCTTGCTTCTCACTGAACGCATTGCAACGCCTTAGGAAGCCCTTGTCGGACTGGAAACCCGTGACGTTCTCGTCTGCTTGGATAGCACTGACCACTGACAACACGTGTGGCGTGCATACGCTCTGGCGTACTTCTAAACGGGTATCGCTGAAGCAATCTGGACGACCAAGGCGCGGACGCCCGCGGGCATCAGCACTTCCCGGCTCCACGGATCTTCGTTCGCACGCGATTGCCCTCACTATTCCAGGAGAGGGCCAGCGACATCATACTTCAGTGGTTGCTGCTGCTGATTTTGCCAAGGACTTGTTGCCAGAACCAGCAGACACAGTACCGGGCAACATTTCCGCTGGTGCTGCAGGATCTGTTGGATCTGACAGTCTCGAGCCTGTAGAGATCGATGCAACACTAGAGGGAATTAGCCGGGACGGGTTGTTACAGCTTCTTAGGGAGCTACAACAGCATTCGCCTGAGCTGTTTCGCCAACTCAGCGGTGCGACAAATGTGGAGGAGCTGCCAACGGAGCGGCTACGGAAGCTCGTACAAAAGTTGCTCGATATCGCAGAAGCAGCAGACGCAGGAGAAAATGCTAATGAGGAGGCGCCCTCCACTAGCCTCCGTCAGGATGGGACGCAGCGGCACAAAACTCATAGTGCGACGCACGCGGACTCTCAGGAAATCCAGGAACAGCAGCCACAGCCACAACAGGAAGAGAAACAGCAGCAGCGGGAGAAACTGCAGCACAAGGAGACTCAGGAACATGACGTAGCAAGTGTCCCGCTAGCTCCGGGGCAGGCGATTGCGCAGGCTGCCGAGAATGCTGTTGCTGCTGCTTCCAGCGCTGCTGTGGAGGCTCAGCAGCTAGTAGACATAGGAAAATCAAAGACGCATGAAGGCAAGTTGTTTCCTGAGCTGCAGGAGCATCTGCAACAGCTTTCAGATGCAGATGTGTGGGATCTCTTGATAACAATGGGTCCAATTCTTGAGGCACTGTTACCTCAAGGGGGTCATACACAGCAACAGGAAGAGCACGGAACTCCACTCCGGCAGCAGAACGATGAAAAAGAGGGAATTGTGGAGTCCTTAGAACAGCTGCTAGACGTTACCAAGG
Organism: Eimeria tenella; assembly: GCF_000499545.2. NCBI lineage: Eukaryota > Apicomplexa > Conoidasida > Eucoccidiorida > Eimeriidae > Eimeria > Eimeria tenella. The sequence goes on from NW_013541843.1 coordinate 545,200, forward strand.
AGGAACGGCAATCATTGGCTGCAGAGGCAGCGATAATGAGGAAATTCGTGGAGGAGAAGGCGGGAAATATGTCTCAAGAGGGTAGGAGAGAGCTGTTGTTGACGCTTCTAGCAGTGGCAGAAGCCGAGGTGTATTGCCCAGTGCAATCGGAAGTACGTCATTTATTAGGCCTCCATTGCCCACATGAAGTCGCTGCTCCTGATGCTGCAGCATCAGCGGCTGTATCTGAAAACACAGCGACACAAGAACAAAACGCTCGTTTTGGTGGGCTATCAGTGGTTGCAGCTTGGCGCCGGCTGTTGCAGCTGCCTGAAAATGCCCTAGAGGGTGAGAGCCCTCTGTCTGCAGCGGAAGTATCTGCGCTCAGTGATAGAGAAATCGAGCTTCGTTATGCTCGCGTCATAAAGCAAGCCAGAAAGGATAATATCAGGGCGTCTCTTGAACGCTGCCAGTTTACAGAGACCCCTGAGTTCTCCCAGACAGTGGTTCGGGACGAGCCGCCTGCAGAAGTTGCTGTAAAGACCAGCTACCTCCAAAGCGCTGATCGAGGAAAGTCTGTAACCGGCGCAGGAACATCGAAAACGCAAAGGACACCACAACTTAAATGTGTGCAAGAGCAACCCTCTGACCCGAAGCCAGAAGTAACACCTCCGGACTACTCAGCCACCGCTGACACAAAGATGTCTCCACTCAGGATGCAAGAAAATCTCTCAGCTGGAGCTGCTCGATTCGCTGCACTGGGACTGAATGCCTCGGTCAGTTCTGCAGCTGCAGCTGTTTTGGGGGGAGCTACCTCCAGGCCGACGCAGACTCAGCGGATGGCAATCCCTAATATCCTGAAGTCGTTCGAAGAGGCGGAGAGAAAGTCACAGGTCTTGGCCCCAGAAAAATCTAGCGTTGACTGCTTGGTGGCTTTGCGCGCACACACTGGTAGCGGTAAGACACTTTGTTACTTACTGCCGCTTATGCAGGTATTACAGGAACAAGAAATGGCATGGGCTGCAGCCCAGAAACGCCGTCTGCGGGATAATATGAAATGCACAGACCTGATGGACTGTAGGGCCCTCGCGGAGTCCCTTGGGGAGCATGTGGAACCCCGTAAAATATCCCACGGTGCGCGGGGCCCCCGCGCACTAATTGTGTGCCATTCGAGGCCTTTGACATCCCAGGTAGCTTCTGCCGCAGCCGCGCTTGCGAAGCACACCAGACTATCTGTTGGCAGCACCATTGGGGGCGTCGGATTTGGGAGGCAGCTTCGGCTGTTGAGGCAGCGTCCTGTGGATATCCTGATTGGGACTCCAGAGCGCTTGTTGAGCTTGACACGCATCGATTTCGGGGAACTCAAAGGACCATTGGTGGGAGTGACTAGGAATAGTACACAAACACCAGCTGGCGGCCTTCCAAGCCTAGAAGATGTGCAGTTCTGCATCTTAGACGAGGCAGACGCTTCGTGGCTTGGCGGTTTTAGAGACGAGATCCAGAGGCTACTTCTTCGCTCACACTTTTTAAACGCAGAGACAATGCAAGACCGGGGGCAGGAGAGGATGCGGGGTCGGCAGAAAGTCTTGCTGACGTGCACAGCTACTCCTAATAGTGGCGTAGAGGCAGACATTTGTGAACTTCTTCAAATACCTCCCACAAGAGTCGTTTCTGTGTCAGGGGGCCCGCATTTCCCCCCGATGTCCCAGTTACGGCATGAGATGATTCAAGTTCTTGGGGCAGATCGTTTTTTGTTGCTTCTTGAGCAGCTCAAGGCCCATCCAGAGCTTCGTGCCAAGAAAGTGTTGGTCTTCTGCAACACTGTCGACAGTTGCCGCGCCTGCTACCACCATCTGAAATCCGCTGGCCTTCCTGCAGAGGTATCTGCGGCTCAATTGGGAAATGAATGGAAATACAGGAGCCTATATCTTTACGTCTGTTACATTTTGCCGTAGCGCCTCAGTATTCGGCCTGAATGTATTTGTTCCAGGTCGAAACTTTGCATCGTGGTGACGCACAGCTACTCCTAATGCTGGCCCAGAGACGAGCATTCAACTGCCTACCATGAGGGTTCTTTCTGTTTTAGGGGGTGCACTTTTCCCCTCTCACGCCCGCAGTCCACGGCGCGATGAGATTTTTTAGGTTCTGGATGCAACCCGTTTTCTGTTACTTTTTCAGCAACAAAAGGCCCTCAATTTCGTGCTTGAAGTATGGGCTGAACTTTTGGGATGTTACGCTTTGCAGGGCTACGATGGCTCTTTGTCTGCAAGCGCTCGTGAAAAAAGCCTCATCTCATTCCAAGAAGGAAGCGGCCAGCGAATTTTGGTGGCGACCGATAGTGTAGCGCGTGGGCTACATATTAATGGAGTGGAGGCTGTCATTAATGTGGACTTTCCGCCAACGGTAGTTGAGTACCTTCACAGGTTAGGACTTGCAGCCTTCGCTACATCGGCATTTCCTATGAGCGCTAGGAAGTTGTGTTTCTGCATTGTTTCTGGCTGCAGCAGCTGGAACTGTGACGCCGTGTATCAAATGCAAATGAGTTACACTTTTGAACTGGCGGCGTATGCGCTTTCAGGGCAGGACGCACCGGCAGATTGGGCTCTAAAGGGTTTGTTCTTTCTCTCGTGTCTAAGAAGGACGCCGTCGTTGCAGCAAACGTCAGGGCATCTTTGTCTGCGGGAGCTTCTATGGAGGAACTCAATGCACGTATGAACAGACCGAAAAGATCTGTTGGGCGGCAGTGTAAGCCTGCCAAATGCTACATGTGCGATGACTTAAGCGAGGCGCCACTTAGTTTGTTTCCTAAACCTAGTACCCTGTTACGTATGAGATGTCTAGCGCTTCCGTTTGGGTCCTGCACAGAAGCTTCGTTGGAGGTTTATGGTGATGCAGCTCTTTAGGTACGTGCGCAAAGTATGGCTCCAGTTTCTCCGCCTGTGTGGCTTCGCCAAGGATCTACTTCTCTTTATTGCGTTTATTATGCAGCGACAAGGCGTTTAGCAATGCGAAAGACAAAGGTGCGACGTGGAGGCTGGAAGCCCCCAAGGTAGGCTCAGATCATCAGTAGCGTTGTAAGGGCTCGCCGTAGTCCCACAATGCAGAAGTACACCTTTTTAATCCTGGAAGGCCCTCGCCTTAACTGGCCCGAGTTTTATTACTTCCCCATCTGCTTGCCTGCCCTTCCCCCTGCCCCCCAGTAGTACACTTGCATTTTAAAAGTCCAGGAATTCCTGTATATTCTTTCCACTTGCAATATATCTTTTGAGTTATGCAAACGATGTCCTTCGGTAGGTCAAAGGAATTGCACTCCGCACATGAGAAGAGAGTGGAGAGATTTAAACGTCACTTGCGACGAGCACCTGGATTAAAGGGGCAATTCAGGGGTCGGGATAGAGAACTTCGGACTGGAATATAAGGGCTAAAGCCTCTCTACAACTCAGTAACCTCGCTACAGACATATTTTGCACTTGCAACTGCCTGTTACGCGTAAGTCCATCGCAAGTCTATTGCAAGTTGAGTCAGTACTTTTGATTATCAAAGGGGCTCCGCATGGGGCAACGCTCTCGTTGCGGGAGGTAAGGAAGAGTATTTATGTAGTTGCCGTGCCGTTGGATAAAGCCGTCTACCTTCCTTGACCGGCTGTCAAGAGGCCTACATTTAATTGGTCTTTGCATGTCAGAGCAGGAACAGATTCTTTCTGGTTTTAAAGGCAACGTAAGCCTCGAGCTAAATGTGCATTTGAGCCCTGATTGAGAGCAGCAGCGTGGCGCTAAGGGTTCACAGACGTCCGAAGGTTATGAAACCACTTGAGTGGCTGAACCTTTATCGTAGGAAAGGAAACGGATGATCTGTTGAAGGAACAGAGAGCAAAAAGCCTTTATGGCTTTGCGCAGGGGAAGAGGCAGCACCGGTGATAGCTCAGTTGGTAGAGCGGCAGACTGTAGAAGGAGCAGTCATCTGTTGGTCCCTGGTTCGATTCCGGGTCACCGGATGGTTTTCGTCGTGGCACGGAGACAATTTTGTGCATTCAAAATATGATGCAGCTGATTTCTTGTGTTAGAGACGCGCTGTACCTCACAGGCTGAAGTACAATGCGCTTGGGCGATCGTCCTGGGTTAGTTATCTCCACATCCTAGTCAAGGTCAAAGAGTCTTCTCGAAATTTCCGTGTTCTCAAATCATGTAGTGTTCCCGAAATTTATTTGTGTCGACATATTATTTGTTGGAAACAAGCGCTTTGGGAACTTCCAATCAACGGAGATTTCGGGGCATTGTTCAGTTCATTTCACAGCGGGTTGATACCGTCCGTGCGGAAACACTGCTGCATGATCGGCTTCAACGTCGACCGATCTATCCTTAAACTTCATTCAAGCCAAAAGGAAGGTTACACGTACCTTTGGCCAGTGCTATTTAAACTGTGACGAGGTCGGAGACATCGCCTAGGGAAGATGAGCAACCTCATAGGGACGTGGAGACTCTGCACAGTCTACATACGAATTGCCACGGCTTTGATGGTGTTCAACATAGCAAAGTACTAACGATATCACTTGCTACACTTTTGAGAGAGCAGGGAGTTTGGAGTCGATGACCCACTAACGACACTTCGGCAACAAAGCGGGGCTGCACATGCGAGTCACTCGAATCCGATAGCATAACTGTGGAAAACTGGTGCAACCACCTACAAAGAATTGCACTAAACGCTACAGCAGTGGTGCTCTGACTTCGTCTATGGTGTCATTCATGCATCTATAATCCACTTTGCAGTCCAAGCTCAACTCTCGGCATTCCAACTGCGGGCAAATTGCAGTTGACAACTTCGGGGACGCAAGAAGTTCAAAACTCACTTTGGTAGAAGCATTTGCAGAAAAGGAGCCAATTTCGCCACGACGTATGTTAATGCCCGAACCCAGGTTGATTAAAACTCAGTGGACTAACAGAGGGGAAACCTTCAGAATTTGTGGAAGAGTACCACCCAGTCGTGATCTAACAAGGCCAAAAGGACTGGAATCCAATCTTTTAGCTTTGGCAGTTAAAATCTTCGCTTGTCTCCTTGTGTAAAATAATGCTCGAAGCACTGGAGCCCGATAGAACCACTTGCAGGACAGTGGGGCCCTCCAAATAGCGACTTGAATACAACGAGCTGTCGAAATAGCCCGAAGGAGACTCTCTAAGCGCGATGCAATAAGACGGGCAGTCGTTTTCATCCGCACTGTCTGACTTGAAGTGCAAGGATATCAGCACAGGCAGTTACTCGCCCATGGATATCCTGCCGGCTTCCACCCGTTGAGAAACGACATCTAAAGCATAACTCACAGCATCGTCTAAGAAGAAGGCAATCAATTAAACATTTACTTGCTGAAATGAACCTGAAACCTTCGCTCTGCTCTGCTCCTCAGTACAAGGGGGTGCCAACCGAAGGGGACACTGTCTGCGTATGAAAAATACGCTCGTAGACAACCGTCCCTACAGTCAGTTCTAATTTATCCTTGCTGTAGTGTGCCTTTTTCTGCCAGTCGCGCACATAGCCAAGCACGTTAATGAGATCAAACGTGAGAAAGTGGACTGTGCTATGGAGTGTTCCTGCCTGTACTTCGGCTTCTCCAAATATTCACGACCCACGATCCAATGTAACAATCTTAAGCCCATATCAACGATCAGCGGCAAACAGAGTATGAATATACACTGAAACTATTTAGTACCTTGGGGATCGTGTGGTAGAGCTAAGCTTGATTCCTTCCACTTCAACGCGCGAAGCATTATTATTCAAATTGCACGTTGTTTGATCGCGCGAACTTGAGCAGCCCATAGCTATCATTTTGTTATGGCTACATACTAAATTTTAAGGATAGACAAACTTTGGGCGGTCGTCGTTGGTTTTGGAGAAGAACGGAACTAAAACACAATCCAAGCTACCATGGAGAAAGAGTTTTAAATAAACAGGTTTTCCTAGTAAAACTGAGGATTATCAAACTACTGCTAACTCTTTGGGGAGGTGAAACGATAAAGGTAAATAACGAGCTATAGGAAAAAAGAGTAGTACTTACATGCATATGAACGCCACGAAAGAAAGAAGAAAGGGCTTTATACTTGCAAATTGAATTACTTGTCTGTTAAATGCGCCAAATACGCTGAAGAAATTGAAGACGTTCATTTTTTTCAGCGTATTTGGTTCAAAATCCCAACGGCATTTATGGAAAGTTAAAGATGCCCGTGTTGGTTAGCTGCCAAGTTTGAATGTCTTGACGATTTTCTCGGACTGTCCCATTCCCTCTGCTTACAATGTACTAGTGCCGAGGTATTCGTCTTTCTAAATATTGTTGGAAGACGGCATGGCGGAAGACGGCATTTCGCTCAGCAACGGGGTTCACTCGCATTTCCTGCAGGCAAGCTACCGCCTGTGGCGTTTCCGCCTTATTGAATGCAGTAACTTTTGTCCAAAATAAAGGTGTGTCTGAACACCCTGGCTAAGTAGCCGCGCCACAATCCCCATGCAACCGGAAAGAATCCCTGCCACAATTTCTTCAGGCACTGCCTTGAAAGCAAGCGTAAGGGGAGCTTTACTGGAGGGCATCTTCTATGCACCGGAGCCTCTCTTTACGACGAAGTGTCTCCGAAGACGTTTTCCTCTGCCTTAGCAATTGCAAAAACGATGCTTGTCTCTGTGGCTCTCAAGCACAACTGTCTATAACCAAATCTTCTTCTACCCACTCCCTCCACTGCTTGCAGCAAGCGAAAGAATGCTGCCCTATTTCACAGGTTGCGAGCTGGTGCAGCTCTCTACGTTACTTTTGCACCACTTTTGTCCCTCGAATGTTGCCTTGAAGTGTGTCGCCTTTCTACCCTCCGTTTTGTGTCGCGAGGGATCTAGCATTAACTGTGTACCACTCCTCCTGCTAATCTATACAGAGTGTGATTCATCCGCTGGGACTTACCTCACAGTTTTATGACAAGAGCTTCCAGGGCTGGGGCACCACCACTCGATTACGTTGCCGCTGTGGAAGTGCGTCTGAGATCTTAGAATGCTACATTTGAATAACCAAAGGAGCCTGACAGCTATAGCACTTCTACTGGTTTGCAGGGTACAGACTGTCGCCTAGTCCTGCAACCGTTGACGAGGTATGAACGGCTTGGCCATTGTTGCAGAAGAGCAAGGCAACCAATTACATAGGCCTCAAACTCTTAGCAATACTCTTAGGAATTGCTCCGAGTACGTAAGCGGCGCACCTTTGTGGCTTTCGCGTTCTGTCATGTCCCGTGTGGTTCTCTGCATCTCGGTTACACGTTCATCATTCTCAGTACATTTGTGGAGACTAATTCTATGCATTATTAATATTAGGCATCATTTCTCCTGTTCAGTGATCCGCTGAGAAAATGGCTATGCCAAGGCAGTTGCTCGAGGCCCCAGAAACAGTTTGCGCCTGCGGGTTGTCCTCTCAAGTTTCTCGCGGTAGGTTGTAGACACACTTGATGCTGAAATATTAGAGTTCTTGCGATGGTCATTACTGCCTTCTTCCTTGTCCTCACCTTGTCACAATAGGCCGTCTATATCTGTGGCCTAGCCGCCGATGTCCACGGCCAAACCGCATCCTAGCTGCGGGTTGGCCTCTGTTCAAAGTCGCCATGGCGATTCTTCCAAAGTATGTTTTCTCTTTATGCGCCTCTTCGTAGACTGCTAGAAATTCATCCGACAACAGAAAAACAGTAATGTGCCGGTGGGATCTGTATTTCCAAGTGTTGAGGCTGTATCTCTTATAATACCTCAACTCTTTCACGAGTCGAATCGATGGATAGCATAACGGCCGCTGCTTGGCCGGCAGGCCTTCTCATGAAGCATGCTCCTTTAAAGGGTAAGACACTTTTCACAGGCCTGCGCTAGTGCCCAGAAAAAGGTGGGGCAGACCATAAAAGAAATGCTGGGATAATAGACAGCCTTCTTACTTCGCTGAGAGGAGATGACTAACTCCATACTGCCTGCCAACAAAATTGTGTAGTACGAGCTTTTTGCTACCCCTTAGGGGGTCCAGAGTGAAGCCGTGGCAAGCGCTGTCTCTCCACAGAAATGCATTTCCCTCGAGGCACGTTCTCACACTAGAAGAACTCCAATAAACGTTTACGACGTAGACTCGCTGCAGCGGGCTAGCTGAGCGCCTGTCTGCCTTTAATTTCCTCTGCAGCGTATAAAACTCTCTTAGCCCTTGCCAGGGGAGCCTGTCAAGGGAGATCCTGGGCTCTCTCGACTGGAAGAAGATTTTGTCTGACTTCCGGGACGGAACTCCTAATCTAGAGAAAAAAAAGATCGAGGGCAGGACAAGGAATACTGAAGGAAGGGCGCTAGATGATCGATCACCTGTGATCACCTACCATGCCAACCCAGAACTGACCGCATGTCCTGTCGACATGTCATTTTATGATATACACGGAAGCACAGCAGACTCGTAAACACCACTAAAGGCATCTCGGGTACAACGCAAAAAATGTAGAGCGACTTCATCAGGAATGATAGGCCACCACCCATAACGGCCACCGCCTCTGAAGACTGAACAGGATCGGGCTAAGAGGTTGTGCCGCATTCAGGAGCAGCAACTTTAGCTGAGTTCTCTTTCTACCACAGTTAAAGCACCTCCTGCTTAAATCTTCTACTACAACCGCCCTGGGGGCGACACAGAAGGCTGTCGTCACCGTCCTTCCGACCATTCATACGTGGGACACTTCCAGCCATCCAACATAAATGCTGGCTTTTACGCTAGTTCTGTGCGTGTGTATTATTCACCTCCCAAAAATTTGCGGTTCCACTCGAGGCAGCGACACCATACTGCGCAGGATTAACTCCTGCGTAGTATCCAGCGGGGCCTGGCCTCAAGTACCAAAAAATCTACCCGTAGCGTCACATGAGTACCGATAAATCTCCATACTTGTTGACAATGCTGTTGGAATGAGCGGGCATTCGAAGCATTTCATTGGACGCATGCAAGTGTGCCGAAGATAAAGAGCGTCCGGTTTTACTGTTGCAACGATGCACCACCACCTTAATTGCAAAGCGGGCGTTCATTCCTTAACCAAGAGCCATGAAAATTGCAAAAAACGACATGTGGCGGATGGGGGATTTCCAAAACAAATAGATCCACGATGAACATCTTCTTTTGTTGCGCTGAGCATGCAATTCCTCGCAGCCCCAGCAACTGTTTCCTGCGCCACAGTGGCCCTACGCACTCAATACAAACAAATGGGAGCGATATGGAACAATTTTGTCCTTTTTGCGTTATGTTAGCTTTGCTTTTACTGAACTGGTAGTACATCGTAGCAACCAACGCGATCTTGGCGCATCACGTCATCAATGTGTCAACAAGGTGTCACCAAGAGTGCTCTTCTGCTCCTTGCACCAACAGCAGCGTAGCACTAATACGAACTATCTGAGAATGAATCCGGTTGAGGTTCAAGGTCTCGTGGCGGAATAAGGACAGGGCACATCAGGCCCTCGCACGACTGGAAGGCGGGTGCGCGCCGTGTACTGCAAACAAGGAGCATTCATGCTACCATCTGAGTATATTCTTATGGCCATTTAGAGAATGTGGATTGGTAATATCGGGAAGAAATCTGCGGCCTTCATCAACCACAAGCCATTCCACCCGGGGAACTACCAAAACCAGGAGAAGGTGCGTTTGAGGCCTTGCTTGTGCATCGAGGCGTCTCCAGCCTTATAAAACTGAGTAGGCTTACTCGCTGAGATTTGCGTTTTTACACTTAGGCTTAGAGTTTGGCTGGTCTTGCTGACTTCCGGTTTCAGGTATGGCTGGCTGAGCAGAAGCTCAAAGAGGAACAGAAGAAAGAAAGAGAGCTTGAAGAACGTCGCCGCGAGGAAGTTAAAATTGAAGAGCTGCGACGGGCCTTGAGAGGCGAGGCCAAAGCTGCGCAGCAGCTGCAGAAGAAGGAGGAAGCAGTATCGCCGGCAGAGGAGCTACGACAAAAGGCAAGAGAGGCAGCGCGGCTGCAGGCTCTTCATCGCAAGCAACAAGAGGCTCAGCAGCGGCTGAAGCAGCCGGCAAAGAGTACATTATATGATGAGGATATTCTGACGCTTGGCCATACTTCCGTTTTTGGCTCATTCTATTCTAAGCAAGAGGACAAGTGGGGATACAAGTGTTGCGGTTGTTTAGACAGGTCCGCCGTTTGCACTGCTAATGAAGAAAACGGCCACACACGCCAGAAGAAGAGAAAAAGCAGGATTGCAGTGCCATCAGATACTGCTGACATTGCAATCTCTTCAGTGCCAGGAGATGAAGCAGCGGAGGATAAGGCTCTAGAAGCAATCGGCGAGAGCAACGACATGAAGTCTATGCCAAGCGATAAGAACGCCAGTGAAAAATTTCATGTGGGTCGCAGCAAACGCAGGGCAAGAGAGGGGGGTGTGGCAGCTTATGTGAGGTTGCTGGCGTTACCAGAGGAAGACGACTAGTTGATTACACTTGGGTTATTGCTTGCTGCGTGGATTTCGTGGATTATGAGTTTGCGGCATTCTCGAATTTATAATAGGTGCTTTATCTCAGGTTTCAATTCGGGAACCTGGTAATTGTGTGCTTGAGTAGCGTAGCATACCAGGGTGTGCGCGCGGCTTTTCATGTGGCTTATTCCGAGAGAGAAGAAATGTGCCTTCACTCCCACACCGCCTTTCTGTCTGCGCATGTTGTTCCTGACTTACTGGCTTGTGGATGCTCATTTAACTTTTAGATGGAGAGTCACAAGCCTAGTGTCCGCAGGGCATCCATAGGGCTGCTGACAGTTGCAAGCAGCATAATGGGTCTTATTTCTTGTGTCCTATGAAAGGTGTTGTCCTACACGGTACTTCGTGTACTCCAACTGGAGACTAAAACTGCGGACTTTGGTGCTCACCAAGTTTTGTTTGGGACGATCCCAATGGAAGCATGCGAAGTCGGTCGGTGGCGCCGCAGCATTCGTCATTATCCCTGTTGTTGCAAACCACTGGCTCCTAATGATTATACATTTTACGAGGAGGGATGATTTTTTGCTAGAAGAAAAAAATGCGCAGCACAACTATGGAGCATCCGCATGAATTTGCGATCGTCACAACGCGGCATTGCAGGCTTTGAGTATCGCATATGAAAGCTCGCTGCCTAGTGACGAGCTTTCCACAAAGTGTGCCACCACAAGTGAAGTGAAAATTCAGACCTCTAGTCGTTTTAATGTAAATCTTGAGGGGAATCAGTGGTGACCCCGGTGGAAGCCACGTAACAGAGAAAAGGACTCTGGGTGTCACTGATAGATGTTGATGAGAGGAATTGAGATGTTTTATGTCATATCAGAGATATCAGAGGTGCAACTTAGTTCCACTTTAGTAAGAGGCATAATAAGTGATGACCTTAAGTGGTAACGTGTTGTAGTTGAGAGCCGCTGCGCGCATGGGTCTCGGAACGCGCATGAGGAGGCTCATGCGCGAAACGACTCCAACTCCGCGCACCATAGTTAACGGAGGGCTATGATGCCATGCAGTGAATCAGACTAAGCCCCCAACAAGAACTCATCCCCTTCTCGATGCCGCTGCTCATCTCAGTTCCGCTCGAGTTTCCCTCAGAAAGACCCAAGGAATCAGCAAATAGCCTTATATATGCCGCTCTAGCTCGCGTCCCCGGCGGTCCAGTGACAATTCTTTTTCCCTCTCTCTCTTGGGTCCGCACGTGACCTTCCTTTTCATGTATGGTTGCCTGCAAGACCGTGGATGCCTATCTTTTCAAATTCATTTGCAGCACGATCTCCCGTAGATTCGCCGCCTCCGGCTCGACGCAGGAGATTCCCTTAATTTTGCTTATGCGCTATGCCGGCATTACTGCCTGGCTTTTGAGGGGAAATATATAAGGTATGCTCAAGCCTTAGTCCGGAGATTGAGGCGAAACAGCAGCAGCAGCAGCAGTTTGAGCAGCAGCAGCAGCCGGACTGCCTTCACCCCATATTGTTGAAGGCACTCGTGAGACCTCCTATAGCTTAGGTGACTACTCAACGGATATACCACATTAGCTGTAGCAGCAGTAGCAGAAGTAACAGCAGCAGTACCGGCGGCAGCGCTGCCCCTTTGACCCAGCAGCAGCTGTTTCTTTCCATGCTGGTCCCCACTCCGGATTCCTGTTTCCTCGTTTCCTTTTAAATACAATCAACTGCAGCAGGGCCCCATTTCTCTCCCCAAGACCCCCCTGTTTGCTGCTGGCCTCTTCGGCTAGACGGTTACTGTGCAGGAGCCGCCGTCTGCCCCCTGACTGAATTCTCGTGCGCTGAATACTCCAGTGCTCTCCGTCCATTTATTGCTCGTCCGTTCGGTAGGTGCATAACTAATGAGGTTTGATGCGTGTGGAACCAAAGACCCGAGGGCTCCGTGGAGTTAATTTCTTCACGTTAGTATGTGCGGAACTACAGCTTTCCGAGAAGAGGACCCGAATGTAGTGGGCTAGGCCCATATACAGTACTCCCAGCTGTTCCCGTGGGTGCACGCTTTCATCTATACGACAAAAAACTGAATAAGGCCGTAATGAAAAACGTTGTTGTTCCTCCTCGTTCCTCCAAGGAGACCTTCCCCTCTCCGTGTGCGCCACTGCTGGCTGCACCTATTGCGTCCCTGCCAACCCTGGGCCGTGGCCCAGCTGAAGCGTACTGTAAGCTTGGTCTGCCACATGATCCATGCTTCTAACCACGCTATACTCATATAACGCTAAATACTACGACCTTCCAATGTTATTTCTGCGCAGCATTGTAGTGCTGCGCATTTGCCCCATGCACTTACCCTTGGTTCTCTTAGCAAAGATCCGTAGAGTTTACTAGCCGGCCCAGAAGTACACGCGTCCCCCCTCGCCACCCCCACCTCTTGTCAACTGATACGTTTGCCGCAAGATTGTTTCGCTTCAAAGGAATCTCTAGATGACGCCACGGGAAACTTTGAAAAGCTAACGATGAAGACAAGTTGGCAGTGTCCTGTGGCGCTTAGAAGAAACGTGGAAGCGTGAAGGGTGCCTCCAGTTCAACCAGGAGGACACAGTTCAACAAAAAGCCGAAGAAGCCCGACACGATTGTTGTAAGTCAACAGTTTCTGTCAAATCAATGGTGATGGCTCCCTTTATGCCAAAGTAAATGTATGACTGAGACGACTAAACTTAGAGGAGTCACCATATGAGCACTTTCTACACGAACACAAATGTAACAAGTTAAAAAATTGTCGAAGGTAAACAACAGTCGACGGAGTGTTAACACACAACCGAATGGCTTCACGCAGTGTGAAGCTTCTTTCGACTTGATCCACGCATTTGGCAGCATACTATGATGCTACAAAAAACCTACGTGGCGGATTTGCCTGAACACTCGGCGAAGATAGCCCATCCATGCCATGCCCGCAGGTACGTAGATAATACAACTGGCATCTGTTTTGCTGCTACTGAAGCGCTCGTAGCTTGTGTAGAGCGTAGCGCACTGCCCGTGCAAGTCATTCAAACGCAGCACCTATAGAGGGAAGGCAAACGGCAACGAGATGGAAATACACAGGCAGGCAAACCTGAAATCATCAAGTCCGCGCCCGACAACAACATCAAGTGGAGCCAATAGAAGGCAGGCTCCGGCTTCCACCGGAACCCTGGTATCTGTTCATGAAGCGTTTATCTCCAAAAAGTTTAGCTTGACGATGAGTCACACGCGCAAATGGTCTTTGCTTCAGCTACAGTGTCGACCCTGTAGCTGTCTCAGCTGCCGGTTGAGCCAGAGAGCCCGTGGGACCGAACGTCCATATCTGCCAAGTCTTCAAGTTCTTGAACAATAGAGCCAAACAGGTCTCGCTGACGCACACTGCCGTCACATGTCGTCGCTGGGCGTTGGGACCCAAGCGAGCAATGCAACGCTGTCTGCCGAGAAGCCCTACCATTCGACTCTCAGAGTGAGGCCCTAAGCCGTGAACCGTTTGCCCTGCCAGCGGATGTGAGCAAGGCGATGGACTTAGCGACTGCTCAAATCTATCCAAAGACCAACCCTGCGGCGAACCCACCAAAGCAGCGACAGCTGGCGAGCCCGACACCTTGGATGCCTTTGAAGACTCGACATCAGAGACGGGACAGGGTGCTGAGGGGAGCGCTGCAGGCGACTGCTGTTCCCTCTGGTGTGCTGTGCCATCACACAAGTGTGGGGAAGAAACCGTCGCTGGATAAGCTCCAGGTAGCGTGTCGCCGACATAGCTGTCCTCAGTATTCTGTCCCTCAACCACCAAATTCGTGGGTTCGACGCTACTGGAGGCTTCTGCATGCGCATTCCTGCTGCTTCTCTGTTGCAATTGCTCCCATTGTTCCATCTGCTGTACGTAGAGCTCCTCTGCAGTCATACCAATTGCCGCAGCAGAGTCATGCAGAGCCCGCGCTCCTTCCTCGCCAACCAAGCTAATGAGGAAGGAAAGATCTGTGGGTCCCGAGGCCCAGCCTGTGCGCTGGCAGGTAGCCTCAGACGAAGAGTTGCCGGCAGCAACCACAGCTGCAAAGCTGGGTTTTATACCATCAGCAGCTGCACTTGTACTCCTTCTTGTTTCGAGATCTGCTGGAACCTGCGACAGCAGTACTTTAGGCGGAGACGCTTTGCCGCGAGATTCCTCGCAGTGGCCTAGTGATGCCAAGTGGTCCCCTCGATTCCCATGAGCAGAAATAACCTGCACTTCGCTGTACTCTGCAGGGGCAGGTGATGAACAAACTGACTGAGGAGCAGCTGCCGGCGAAGAGCTCGAACAGGTTGTCGTCCCCTGTGCATTAGGGGAGGCGCGGTCTCTCTTCGCAAAGGCCTTATCCGTCTTCGGGGGGAAGGGGGTGCTGAGAGGCGGAAAGTCGTCTGCATAGCAGACAGCCACAGCTGCCGACAGTTCCGGATCAAGCGGCTGCTCCTCATCCACAGCAGGCAACCCCATAGACTGTCCCTGCCGCCCTTTACTCATATCACAGGAAGGGTTCATTGTGTCTGCATTAAGCCCTGAGGTGGTCCCCCAGTTGCTGCTATCCACTACAGGTTTGAATTCTGCGGCCTGCAGTAAGCTTCCGCTGCCGTCAACAGCAGTCTGCCGCTGTTGTTGCTGCTGCGAAGTTGTAATGGTCTCTAAGCTACCTTCGGCAATCCTTGAGCTTCCAGCTACTTCCTTCTGTGTGTCATAGAGTAACTGCAACTGCACGGCTGGCTCAAGGGTGGTTGCATTAAACCAGACACCTCCTACGACAACTCTCTCTCCCAGCTGACGGCTAGCGCGGCCGCGACAAGCCTCCATATTGGTAGTGCACTGCCGTGAAGAGCCAAGAGAGGGCGCATGCGGTAGCTCTACTTTGGTTTTGCAGTGAGCCAGGACCTGCTTCTGCATCCACCCGCTCCCGAACTGCTTTTTCAGGCTTAGCTTACTGGCCTTCCGCGCTACTCTGGCGCTGCAGGGCCCCACATCACCGTTGCTGGGTGCCCCGTGGTCTCCTCTTCTTGAGTTGCTTCGCCCAATTGCTCCATGCTCTTGATCGCTGCCCACTTCGTCGTTGGCGAGTCCCATGTGCTCCCCGTTGACTGTGTATTCGTCATCTTCCTGGCTGTCTGAAAGGGTTCCGCTGTGTCTGGAGCCGCTGGCCATCAGATCAACTCCGAACAGTTTCGTGTACCGCTGCAGGTCCCACACCATCAGCACCTCCTGTAGGTCCACCGTTACCAGCCGCCGAATGCCGTCAAACGCACATTGGTATATTGTGCGCGGGTGAGAGAAGACGCAAAGTCGCATTGTCTGCAGGTCCGGCGCAGGATGGGCAAGCAGCAGCCACGGGAGCTTTGATTCCTCGATGGCAGGACGGCGCAGCTGCCGCAGCTGATCCAACGAAGAGCCCATAAGCGTTGCATGGAGCTGCTCCAGATGCGCAGCGCTACTGGTTCTCCGCTGTATGGTGAGGTCTTTGACTTTAATTTGCACAACCCTAATGACTGATCCGTCAACGACCACCCATCGACGGCCTCCCAGGGGCTGGAGGAAGGAGGGCCTTCTTGCCACCAGCAGCTCCAGGCGTGAGCACTCTCGGGGCGATTGCAACGACGCCGCAAACTGGCGCTGCTGCACCGGCAGATAGCCTCCTAAAGGCACGTATTGAGGCCGCGGAAGGCCAAAGCGACCGAACTTCGCCAGGTCCTCCGCAGACACCACAGGGCTGTCCTTCGTGGGTGCAACGTATATGTGGGCAGGCAATAGGTGCTGCAACAGCACAAAACAAAACAACCGACGCGTAGTAAGCAGTTACGAGCTAGTAATGGCCAGGTAATACGCACGCATGATGACAAATACAGTACTCACAACCTTCATGATCCCACTATCTTTTATAAATAATTTTGCACATTGGCGTGCTGAAATATACAACGGAACAAATAGAACACATGCTCACAAATGTACGCATGCTTCAGTCAGTCTGCGAAACAGTGCCACCACTTTAATAGGGTTGGTAATAACTGTTCACTTGAGGCGATAAAATATCCAGAAACCGCAGTGTTGAAGATGAGACAGCTCGAGAAATAGGGAAAGAAATACTCAGGTAAGTAGTTTTACCTTGAAACAAATAAAACAAACCCTCGAGTCCCTCGGGGTGCAAACAGCGAGAATGCCACTGTTTAGGTCTAGCGACATGATCTGGCAATGCCCACGAATGGTCAATACGCACTTCCACTCCCCCATGAGCTCCTGCAGCCCTCTGCAGGAGTTTCTCGCTATTGGGGCTCCCGATTGGGCCAAAACTTCCCTACCGGGGCTGGCGTCTCCCGCCCCACCATGCTGCATACTCCACACAAATCTAAATATCTTAATCCCTGTTGCATTGCTGCATGCAAACAGCCATAATGCTTCAGCTTCCACGCCTCCGCACGTAGCGCCGCCTGCAGCTGTGTCGCCAGGCGGACCTGAGGATCCCTGGCTCCCGTTTTCCCGCTCCTCCGATGAGGAAGTGGGAGGTCTCGTCCAGTGCCATGAGAAGTCCCTCTGCTGTGTAGGGACTAGGAGCTGGGGCTGATCAGTCAGTTCTGCACGCGGAGCCCAGGGGGTTCCCCTAACTAGCTCAACATAGTCCACCGCGCCACCCCCATCTCCAAAACTACCCACATCAACAAACGGCACTCCTCGACCTGCTCGCGCTGCAGTTACTGTTGGGCAGGATATGCAACCGTTAACACTACTAGTAACGCTGTAGCTGCTAATGTGTAGACCACTTTCTGCATGTGTTTCCGGTTTCTGTGGCTGCGGCAAAGCGAAGCTGTTCATAGCACCTATGTCCGCTGCGTCCTTTGTAGTTGCCTGCGCACCTTGGACGACACAGGGGCTACCGCCGTCCCTGCTGTTTGAAGCCTCTCCCGTGATACCGTTCAGACAATCCCCGCCGCAGTAGCAGCGGCGGATGAGGCACCGGGGTGGAGGAGTGCAAAGAATTCTTCCTTCTGAAGTGCCTACAGCTACCAGTCCCACGAAAGTAGCTTGAGGATGCTTTTGGAGCGAGAAGCTGATGGCTTTCGCGTCTTGGGCACTACTTCTAGGGGCCCCGAAGTCTGTGTGCTGTCTCTGCTGAGAGCCCCCAGGTTGGCAAGAGGACGATCCTGCGCGCGTCACAGCAGCTTGCTGCTGCTCCTCCTCCTCTTCCCTGTTTTGCATGTCTCCGAGCGGCTCACCACAACCAGTGCTGCCGCGCCGGTTGGACTTCTGTCCCTTTTCCTTATACCATAACCGGCAGCGTGCAGACTTCAGCGTCTCTTCATCCCGTAGTGCGCAGCATACAATAAAGTGAGTCTGAAAGCGTGACCCCTTGGCAGAGTAAGAGCACAGAGCCACTGGCCACACGCGCTGTGGGACGGAGAAACCCACGGGACGCTCACACGGCACGGCAGGGAATGATGAAAAAGACTCACGTACAGGGCTTTCTGTGTCAACAGCACGATTGCGCACAGTAGCAGAAAAAGTCGACGGGCTTGCTAAACAGGATACAATTTTCGTCGTCTTTTCTGCTTCTGGCTCCTTGCAGCCGGTAGCGGAGGCCTCGAAAGTTTTTGTGGCTATCCTTTCTGGCTCTTGCTGCTCTGCAGATCCAGCTACTGATGATGGTGCTGTTCCTGCTGGCGTATCATCGCCTTGAGTATGCTCCAAGGTGCGCCTGCAACTCCGTCGTGCCGGACCCGCCGGTGGCAACGCCTCAACCTCTATCGCAGGGAGGCAAAGAGATAGCAGCCTAACCTGTGGACAGTGTCCCAGGCCTTTAGTCGCTATATTGCGCGCTTCCGTTTGGCTGGCGCTTGGGAGCTGCGAAGGGGACCCGCTTGTGAAGTATTGAGGCGGCAGCGCTGCAGGGAGCACGCAGGAGGAGCCCTCTAGCGGGGTCGCTCTTTGTAGGCCCTCATCGTAGGTGTTTTCTCCTGGGCAGGGATAGAGAGGGTGAGGGGCAATGTGAACCCAGCTCACATGCAGACGGTGGCACTGCTGCTGCCTCTGCAGCCGCAGCTGCCTTTTCCGTTGCGACTGCGAAATGCGGGGACCTGAAGCATGTGATCCAGGGGCAGAAGCTGGCGCCAGGGGCTGGGTATGTGTGAACTCGTCGTCGCCTAGCAACCAACCCTTGGGAGCGAAGCCCCCGAACTTGATAAGGGGGTCAGGCTCTCTAGGTATCTTCGCTGGCAACACTGGCAGTTTGACCTCCATACAGCGGCCTTTTGACCCTCCTCTACTGGTAGCTGCGTGAACCACAAAGATGCGACCACTAGGGAAGACAGCAAATAAGGGTGACCCCTCCAAAAATGTCCGAGCCCCCGGGGGCTGCAATCCCGCCGGTAGCCCCACAGCGGGACAGGCCTGCAGGCTGAGCGGGGCGTCAGGAGCGACAGAATGGTCGCTGAATGAGGACTCGAGCGGGGGTGTGGCCAAGACGTAAGCCTTGTCAAGAGCCTCTGCAGATGGGATAACATGCCGCTCCTCCGTCTCAAAACTTTTGCTGCGCCAGTTTGAATTGAGGCTTCCTATTCGCATCAAATCCGGCCTCGTTACACGCGGCAGCCTCCTGTTGAAGGTCTGGCAAGGGCTCACTAATTCTCCCTCATCGTCTCTCAGTCCCTTCTTTGCTTCACCCCCTGCCACCCCGCCATCGCCCTTGCTGATGAGCTGTGGCAGGGAGTTGGGCGACAATCTAGGCAGTAGCACATTCTCCCCGTGCCTAAGAATACGCTGCACGAGGGCAAAGTGTGTCCAGCAGGGAAGCAGTGCAGGGGAGTCACAAAGACGCAGTAGGGAAGAGTTGAGGGTCAGAAGGCCCACGAAAGAAGCCACGTCGAGAAACCGAGCTACTGTCTCAATGCAACGCACTGGTGCCAAGTGCAGAAACTGCTCCAAACAAGAGCGACTGCCCCGAGAAACCCCATGGTAGCGCAGGGACTCAGAAGGGGAAGCGTTGGTGTTGCCGCGAGGCAAGTGCTCTCCCGATGTGTCTACAGCGTTACTCCCAGCTACCTGTACACTGCATCCACCGCGCAAAGGCTCTCTTGATGCGTCACCTCTCAAGTCATACCGCACGGACATTCCGCCCGAGGAGGAGCAATAAGCCAAAAAGCACAGAGAAGGGCAGCGGACCTAACGGGAACACGCTGGACGCACACCCGAACCTTGCCTGGCTGCCACTTGGTCTGCGCTAAGGTATGGAATCGTTCGGCTAGTCGATAAAGCCACGCACAAACACTAATGCCGCAGTCACGTCACTCCGGAGAATGCATGCCGCATGAATGTCGTCGGTGTTGGAGCCAGTGTATATATGAAAGCACTACTCCATCGCCGCTCGAAGCCTCTCGCTGGAAGAATTTTGCCGCACTCAGTGCTAGTTCAGGCACAGATGCAGCCTGATCCCCTCCCCGGTCCTGTATTGTTGCAGGTGTGGTTTTGTCGAAGCACGACGCGCCTAGCAGCGGCTTGGAGCCTCCAAAACTCCACCACAGCCGTGCCGGGGAAATGTAGGCCCCTGCGCGCTCTGCTGGTCTTTGATTCGCCTTCTAAACCACCGTGCTCAGCGCAGACGGGCGGCGGCAAAAATATATAGTATAGGAAAGTATTACAGCAGTCCGACGGGCGTGTGAGCCTGAACTTGGCGAGGGTGGCCGCTACAGTGGTTGTAGCACAAAGTATCAGGAGTAAAAAACCTAACAGGCACAGCGATATTTCGTCGACGCGCTGAGAATGGATGCGGCCGTAGCGGTCACTGGCCCTGTCTACCATTGATTACGCAAACAAAGTGACCTAATGAACGCATCCCTGAAGAATTGATGGAGACCATCGAGCTAAAAGCTTTCTCCAACAACAATGCGTACCTCGCAAAATTCACTTTGCAGCGGTAGCGTCACCGGCTAGTGGAGAGGTTCCTCTGGTGGGGCCCCCTCGCGTTAATTTGTTTACAGACTGCTGTAAGGAGCCACGCCGCTAGTGCAACTATTGGAATTCACGCGGCCCTCCGAACACCGTTGTTTTGCATAAGACGCATTTTGGCTCAACGAAATTCATGGCTCATGTCTAGCTCAAACCAGAAGGGGTAAATGTATAGGGCTTCAGGTTTTTCTGAGCCTGACGCTACGCCGACACGTCCTACAAGCGAGACAGCCGGATAATTCAATCACTTTAACTTTAAAATTAGTTTCTTTTGCATTTTATACCTAATTTATTCCTTTGCATCTCAAGGGAGATGTAGAAACGGCAGTTTTTATGGCTTGTTACGTGCATTTATGGGCGATGGCATTCAGCAACTGCTTACTTGCGTTCAATGCATTGGTTCAGCGCACTGCGTCCATTTACTGACTCTTAATCTCATCCAACTGTGTATAGTCTGGTCAACGGGTAAGTGCAAATGGGAACATTTTTGACCCGTAGTGCTCACTCCTTATGTTTGAGGGCGGATGGCTCCGGATGGCTCTCAGGTTCGATCGTTGGCGGTTAAAAGTTTGGTGTAGGACCTTGCTTCTCAGGGTCATGTTCCTCGTGAGGCAAGCGAACACTAGTGAAAATATTGGCGATGCCTATGTGTAATTCTGTTTGATAAGGACTAGCAAAGGAGAATTGTGCTTCAGGGAATCACTTGAGCGAGAGTGGGTACAGCACAAATTCGGCTTGGGAGCTGCTAGAGTATGAGGGAAGTGTGGAAATCTACTGCCAGTGCTAGATGCGCCTGGGCAGGTTGCCGGAGGAAAAACGGCAACACTCTCAGTGCGATAATGTCCTGAAGGGGGCACAAGAACTCTGCCGTTATCCCAAGCATCAATCTCACGCGAATAATCCTTCCTAAGCAATTTGTGTTCCTTTAGTTTGATACTGAGCACGGTTTTACCTCCCTTCCACACTCACCACTTTCAGAGCCGCCGTTTCGATTCTGCTGTCAGAACTAGTTGCTCACTGATATTCTGAAGACATGCGGCACTGTGCCTTGAGTCAACCCCTCTAATGCGTTGACTGGCCGTCGTTCGCCCATGAATCAGATTCATTTTGCTACTCTGACGCGGCCTCTTCACTGGCGTATTTCTTAATTTCATAGTATGCCTGTAAGACGGTGTCGATAGGGCTTTTTACCCACATAGGGTATATAACTATAAGAGGCTCTAGCCACTGCTAAACGTCACAACCACCGCAGGTTGTTGTTCCTGGTGACGAGCTTCATGTGAGTCCACCCACTAAGTACCTTTGCAAATGAAAAATTCCTTAGAATACGACACCATGGAATCAGACCCTGCATCCAAATATAGTAGCGTTCGTAGACTGCCTCAACGCTCTACAGGAGCTACGGTAAGGCTAACTTTAATTCCTAGCCACTACTATGAAGAATATAGTAACAGTGCAGCGCAAATAAGGTGAGAGAATATCATCTTTCTTGAGATAAAACGGAGAATAAGCAGCAAGTACCATAGCTTTGCCTAGCCTGAAGCAGCTCCCTTCTGCAACGAAGAGCCTCTCCTCTGGAAATTAGGCAGGGAAAGCTAAGAAGCGATTAACTTCATCAGAACACGTAAATCCCTGAAAATTTCATTCGGCAGATCCCACATACACACATGACAGGCCTTACCAAAAGCCCCGACGCCGTACAAGGAAGCAACATCACGACAAATAGGGTTGATACGTCGCAATGCGCAACAGGAATAACGCGACACTTTGCTCAGTGCCACTCTGCCTTCATAGAATCTTCAGTGAAACCTATTCACGCCCTCCACTCATCTATGCATCCTCACGTATTTACACGCGCAACGAACTAAAAGGCTGACCCCAAAACTGTGAAGCGCGCCTCTGGCCTTCTAATGAGTCACAACTGTCTTCCTCAGCGTAAGCCTAATTCTTAGAAAGAAGCATTGAACTATCAGGGGTAAGCCGAACAATGAAACGGCACCGTATACCCGCTCACTGCACCCTCATGAATCGGGGCGGCTTTGATTGCTGTGTGTTTGATGACATCTGATCAAACACACCACTCACTATCCGGGAAGCAAACGCTGAAACCGCAAAAAGAAAACTCTGGCTGCAGGACGGCTGCATCTAAAAAAACTGCGCTGGGTAAAAGAAATATCAGGGCAAAGCAATATCAACGCAGGTTTTATTGTGTTCTGCCTGATGGTGCAGCTGCTGCAGTTTGGTCCTTTCACTTTGCCTCTTCTCTGCCGCCTCGCTTCTTGGCGCTGCCAGGCAGTCAGTTTGCACACCAGCTACACTCCGCTGGTGCTGCAGGGGCCCGAGCAGCGACAGATGAGTTTGGTTCAAGCAGAAATGCGATATGTTGTTTTCCGGTGCGTACATAAATCTATTTAACCTACACGAGCGGCACTGTTCCAAATGTGTTCGAGTGACCAGTTGGCCAAATTTGTTATGGAGCGTATGCCCTTGCTGCTACCGCTGTGATACCTCTCGTTCCTGCTAACAGACGAGCGCAGTCACTGTTGATTTACCTTCTGTGTTTGCAGCCGTCTACACTTCGCGCGTTTTGCTGCTTCTCACACAGCAGGTGCATCAGAAGCGAAGGCTCCCCCTATGCGACAGATGGACTCTTCTGCAGTGTCCACCAAAATATATAATGGCGTCTTTAAAACTCTTGCTTCTGCTGCTGCTGCCGCGGAGGCTGCTGGCTCCGCTGTGGTGCCTGCTGCCGCTCTTGCTTGGGGCTTAGAATCTTCGTAGCTATAAGCGACGCTTCAATCTTCTCTTCATCCCACGGAATCGGCATCAGCTTTTCTGTGAGACACCGTACGTAGACACGCAAAAGGCAGGCCTAGACTGGAAAGAAGACCGGGGGCGCATGGCGACAAAAACAATGCCAGTACATCGGAACAAAAGAAGGCTAACAGAACTGAAATGAACGTGGTCCACATAGAAAACACCCACAGAAGCCAATACCTGGACCTATGCAAGTTATTGTAAGTACTTTTGCCAATGTACCTTTCCCATCCTCAAGCAGTTCAGCTGTATCTCCATAGTGTTTGCTGCCGGGCCAGCCCGAGACACCTGGGTAGTAGGCCCAGAGAGAATTCTCCCAGTTGCTCAAGTCGAACACCTGAAGGAAGTAATCATGTGATTTAAGCACTTCTCAACCCTGGAGTGCCTAGTCTATTAAACGATCATCTAAAATAGTCGTGGCTCCCGATAATTATCTCAACACATGGGTGAATTAAGAAGACTAAAATAGCAGAGGCAAAATATGCGCTCACGGACCCTGAAACTTGAGAAAAACCCGAAACTCAAGCCATCAACTAATCAAAGCCTCACTACTCTGAGAGAAGTTGTGTCGATTCCTCGATGGAAGTTTCCAGTCAGTGGATCATCGGCCTTAAGAACTGCAACGTCCACAGCCAAACTTACGCCCGAGTAATGAGATTCCCACCCTTAAAAGCAAATTGCTCACGCCTGCAAATCTATTTCTGTGATCATCATCGTACTGTGCGGTTCGAAGTGATGAGCTTTGAGCGTGCCGAAGTTTCCTCCCCACTTTAGTGGCCCAACACTTAACAGGTGTCTAAGGGCGGGCGCATCTCTGACGAAAAGATGGTCGATATAGCGACTGCGAAGTTTCCCCCAATGCCAGTCCTTCACATCAGGGCCCAGCCGTCCCATTAGATACTTCACAGTATCAGTCGCCGACTTGCAGAGCAAACGCGACAGAGGGTATTCCGCGGGGAGTAAACCGGATTCTGCAACAAAGCACCACAAAAGCAATTCGATGATTCATACCATGTCGGCACCAAGTTCGGGGCAAGCCACAGGCTTCGTGCCTACACATTTGCGCAAACATCTGCACATGGCAGCTACCCACTTTGCGGACACAAGAAGCCCCTCCTAATTTACTTTGAAGCGGCTTATTGCTCAGATGGAACTGAAACTAAGCATAAACCCTAAACTCTGAGTCCGATGAACTTAGCTCGTACGTACTCCTGTTCTTCAGTGCCGAGAGCAGGTTGACGCGCCAGTGGTTGAGGGCCTCTGTGCGCGGCAACCAGGTGGGATGAAGCCAACCTCCTGGTTCATAACACAAAATATACGCCCTGAATAGCGTGAGCCCAGCTGGTGGCATATGCTCCAAACTCCATACGCAACTCCTGGCTTACCGACTAGCGAGAAAAGCGCCTCATCACTCCAGTTGTTGGCAGCAAAAACTCCTTGCAAAACCATTTGGAGCCAAACTTCGTAAATTGAGGCCCCGTGCGAAGTGGCATTCATAGAGCAGTCCCAAGATTCCATGGCAGCTGTTAGCCTGCAAGCTCACAAACTTTCCAACATACCCCCCACGTTGTAAGCCATGCAAACACTTCACATTTAATTACGAACAACCGCACCCCTCCGAAAATCCTGTGGCAAGTGGATCATCACTGGGCCGGACAAATTCAATCCAAAAGCGGCAAGCCTTTAACTACTGCTCTGACGTGCAGCTGACAATCTAGCCACATAGGGAGTGAGGCCCTCGTCCGCGCAAAGGGCAGTGGCCTCCTCCTGATCATTTTTAAGATCAAATCGATGGAGGAATTCCTTCAAGACAAAATCCTTAAACTCGCATCCGTGTTCGCTGTACTGATCCTCCTGTAGAAACGCTTAGACATCACCAGCTGAACTCCATTTACCTCGAGACTGAAAAGTGAATGAGGGCGGCAGCTCTGTGACTGGACCGCGTGAGTTAAAGAACCATGCATTAACTTTTACCATGTTGCATCATCGAGAATGCGGTTTGCATATGGGCACTTCGCCCTACCTGCATCTTGATGAGATCCTGAATTTCTATCTCTTTTTTGCTCTTCAGATCAGCCAGCAACTGATGCGCGCGACGGACTCGATGTCTGCACGCTCAACGCAAGCGTGGACAGGAAGACCTCTAGACACATGCCCTGACCATGAACAGCTGCACGTTCTGTCAGATAGATGCAACGCTGTGCTCCTAAAATGTGATCAAAATAACTCAAACCACCGAAGTCTTGTAAAGAGATCATGCATGCTGAAACTCCAGGTAGCATCGTGACTATACCCACCCTGGAACAAACACTTCTCCGAAAAGTCTTTTCGGGTCATCCGCGAGCACTGAATTCCCCGCAACGATAATTCCGCTTTTGGGGTTCATCACAAACGGAATTTGTTCTTGAGGGAGCACTCCCTGCAACCGAAGGGTCACCCATACCTACGCAGCCTTTGCTCGAGCTATCGGAAGGGATTTTGCAGCCACA
Source organism: Eimeria tenella (assembly GCF_000499545.2). Lineage (NCBI taxonomy): Eukaryota > Apicomplexa > Conoidasida > Eucoccidiorida > Eimeriidae > Eimeria > Eimeria tenella. The sequence continues at coordinate 570,897 of NW_013541843.1, forward strand.
ATTTTCTTGTCCTAGTTGACGGACATGTGGTCTGCGACGGCGAGATACCTTAGTGCACTGCTAAAGTATAATATTTGACCGTGCCTCAGCCTAAACGCATTAAAACCTTCTGCAGCCACGCTTGCTTCATGCGGTAAGGTTCTAGGCACAAATGATCACGGACCTTCCAGTCTTGTTTTGGGTCTGACCCATCCCTAAATTGAGGAATAGTGGAGAAAGGCCTCACAGGCACTGCTCCCGTCACAGACGCGCCTATAGCACCATCCTTCGTTGCCCAGATGCAAACAAACTCGTTCATCTGGGCATGCTGTCCCTGCATTCCCCAAAAAACGTGAAGATCACAAAACCACCTTCCAGAATCTGTGTAGGTACTCTGCACCTGGCTTGGAAAGTGGTACTCATACATGACTTGCGCTGACCATTTCGATGTAGTCTTTCCACTCCTTCCCAAAGAGCATCTTTTCAGCCCAAGCCACAGGCAGCGGGGCACGCACTGCTCAAAAATTAACACAATCACAGGTTGAGCCGCCTTGCGCGCATGTTCAGGGAGTGGACACTGGTCGCTGGTTGAGTGGGGCACGTTGTCTCTAGAATTTAGCGAGAACAATGCTTGTAACTGAAATTTTGCACTAAAACCCGTAGCGTTCCAATATGTGTTCGGGGCACAACTGCTGAAAAGTCCTTGCTATTCAACACCTACATGCCACGGAAGCAAGAACAAGCGCCTGGTTTTTTCCAATGCGCTTGCGAAGAGGAGGGACAGCATCAGAGAACAGAGGACCGTGATGGCTGTAACGAGATATATGACGAATAGGGTTTGGGCGCCCCTGACCACATATAATGGAAACCCGAACGCAGCCTTCCGTCGAGACCCACGAATTCCTAAACATAACCTAAGACGTATCAGGCCGCGAAGCCTAGATTCAAACCAAGACACCCTGGAGTCAAGCTCACTTTAACATAGATGTTGTGTTCGATGAACTTCAGCGGGTACTGTTTGCCGCCATAGTAGTAGTGGGTCCCCTCTTCATTTAGCTCTACTAAGAAGAGATCCTCTATGTCAGTGTGTGCCACTGTCTGGGTCCAGGCAGCGTAGTCGTTGTGACCTGCGAGCGACGCAAGCCGCAAGCCGCCCACCATGAACAATAAAGTCTGGTCTTTTGGCGATACAACCACTGGGCAGAGCGAATCGACAAGACAAGCGAGGAACAGCAGAGACACTACATAGCAGGGGCATGAAGAGCTACAGAACTCTGACGCACCTATGAACATGCCTGTAGTCCCCACCGCGGTGGCGCCCACGCCGCGAACAGGCAAGCCGTCTAGCTTGCCGTCCGACTTCAGCCACATTGGCATCCAAAATCCTTGTGACCAAACAAGCACGCAGCACGTGCAGCGTGTGCATCGAGCCCTAGGCGCATTGCTCACGCGGTCTATGCAAGAGTTCCTGCTGTAAGACGGGGTTGCGATATTAAAAGCAGATGCACCCAATGAAACCTACAAATCTGAACCCTAGTAGCCCACCTGGGGCATTAACTTCAACATGGGGATCGCCAGCCAAAAGAGGCATTCCCGTCTTTGTAAGTTTGCCCGATACGGCCCAACCGTTGCTGCCGTCCTGCAAGCAATCGCAAATGTACGGGAACGCCAGTTTAAGCAAGCACGGACGAGCATCCCTGCGCTGCCCCTCGCATGCAGCAGATGCCTACTTTCACAAAGTGAGATTGCATGCAGAGACTTAGCGCGCATGTAGAAACGCAGTTTATCGGCTTACCACTTTGAGACTGAAGGTGTTGGAGTGCTGTGGCTGTTGCTCTGTGGTCCACGGCTTTGGGTGCTTCAGGTCATAAAAATCCTCCGCTCTCTGCATGTCCTCTTTGAACTGGTGCATGCGCTCTGGTGTCATTTTGGGACTGGGATCTCTGTCGTGCATGGGACCTCCAAATTCCGGATTGAGGGAGTGGGGCCCTTCTGTTATTTCTGGGAACGCCGAGGGGCCTCTGGTTGACCATTCGGTGTCCTTTAATTCTACTGAAGGGAATGCAACTGGCTTGCCTGACGGACAAAAGATACGCCTTAACACTCAAGAGAACGGTGCAGAGACGATCTAAGTCAGCGTTTGCGCTTTGTCACGACTGGCCTTGCCAGTTGACAAATAAAACAACAGCCTGGGTTTCCTTTGAGTTACCCTCGAGGTCGTAGAGACTGGGGCCGCTGCCTTCAGGATTGAGAGGGGGAACCCCCTCAGGAAAGCCGAAATCGAACAACTGCAGCAGAAAAGGATCAACCACGGTCACCAGGCTCGTACTGCGCGGTCTCCAGAAGCAAACGTCTTCTATGTTCCAGACTGCAGAATCTGCATTCCCTGTTCTCAGCTGTTTACCTTCCATTTGTCGCCCAGTGACTCTTTGAGGTGGACTCGCACAAAGTCCCTCGTCAGTCCCCTGTTAAGCATCATGGAATAAATTGTGGAGATAGCGGCTACATCAAAGACAGTAAACGGCAAGGAGGGCGTGTGTCCCAAAAGAACGAACTCGACGGGTCGCGCAGGCAACGACCTGAAGGCCTCAGTTACCCCTGAGAAGCATGTTGAAAAACATTCAGATACCACCGTTAACTGCTCATCGCCAGCTACGGACCTCATAAGGGCTCTGCACGGTGCAGTGAGGAAGTCAAAATAATGCTCCCCGGAAAGGAGCAGCCTAGGATCTTGCAGCTTGTGACTTAGCCTTGGCTTGCCTCGAGAGTAAGCAATTAAGCAAGCCACGCCGTGACGCGGCAGTTTTCGTAGCTTCCACAAAAGTGCCTCCTCGGATATTACGGTCCTGAGAGCCCGAAATTGACAGGATTTGAGCATCAGGCCTCAGATCTCGTTAACATCCTAGACGTGAATCCTGAAGTCTTTGCCGTGGAAAGCCTTGAAGGCCGATGTTTCTATGAACAGCGACACGTACTACAGCTAAATGTTCGCGCAGTGCCCAACAGCCATCTAAACCCTGAACTCTTACCTGGTAATCATGTCAGTGTCGGTCATTGAAGCTCCAAGGACGGCTGCAGACTTTCCCGTCGCCACTAATCTCAATAGTTCGATTTGCGCGGGCCTCTCTGTGTACACAGTATACCCTCTAATCTTCTTATCTAGAGTTCTTACTCTGCAAGCACTTTTCAAACCCTGGCCAGTGGGACTATTGCAAAATGAGCAGCGAAGAACCAAAACCTACCCATTGCATGCAAATATCCCTGACCGAAGCAGAGATCCTCCCCTGAGAAGCACAACAAGCACTAAATGCCTCAGCCATAAATTGGAAGAGCAAAAACCACCTATCCGCCGAAAATCGTAGCCAGCGGCGTACGCGAAGGCAATAGTGAGTATAGGGAGCTCACGGCTGGATGCAGTCAAGTAGGGGAGCCCATATTTGTCGTGTCCTATTTTAATCGTGGACTGTATTCCAGGAACCTGGAGCATCAACCCAACATCCTCTACGCTGGGCACTCGGCTATCGATCGTTAAGCATATGCGTCAACTGGATTGCGTGTGTTTCCCTCTAGTGCAGATAGAACTACGAGTATGCGAATCCAACAACCGAAAACGTCCGCTTTGCACATTTGAGCAATGACGGTCTACCTCTGCAGGTGTATTCCAGAAAGCCTCATCTGGCGTAAAGAAGCGACTAATGACGGGACGTCCAATAAGCCCAACGACAAAGGAAAAGAAGTCCGTGTATGTCAGCGCATAGTAATCCCATGGGTCCTGGACACAAAAATTCTTAACTGCAGCGCTCCTTGCAGGTAGTTCTAGTCGAGGGCTTTCCCACACTACTCAACACAGCTCGAGGCCTTCCGAGCACTCACTCTAGTTCTGCAATACTGGATAACCAGCAAGGTAAGGCTGCTGGCGGCTATTATCGTTAGGAAGCTCTTGATACCAAGCCCGTTCGAGAATTTCATCTGAAGACACAACCAAACCCTTGGACGAAACCACATATCCCCGCCCTTGTGCTGTCTGGTCTCGCTTCCGCGTGCACCCACCGTGAGGTAAAGGCTGACTTCTTCGCAAACTCGGTGTCTTTCCCTAAAGGCTTAAATGCCAAAAAGTGATAGCGTACTTTTCCGCGTTAGCAGGTCACTCGCAAAGGAGACCCCGCAGGGAGACGGCGCTGCTGCTCCAGCAGGACGGAAACTTCGCTGGTGTTCGTCACTAGAGGATTCAGGCTGAAGCGTCTGCGCTACTTATGAAGTATCTAAGCCGGAAAATCGAAACATGCAGAATTTTTTGACTGGCTGTGTTTACCAGGGACACCCTGCGAGACGCACTCCACCCGCTCACTTCAACGGCGTCGCAGGGCATCGCCTGTCGTCCGGCGTTTTGTGCATATGGTTCAGTGTATAGCTTCCCGCTCCCTGCCCCTAGATTAAAGTAATCGCTCAGGATCTAGGGTTAGCCCTGGAGTTTGTGTCATGGAGGTTTTTGGGTTTCCGTATTCAACCGAGGCCTGTCACAGTCTCACGACTCTAGCGCGCCGAGGCCATAATCGCTGGAAGCCTAAATCTGACCATAGCCATGAAGCTCCAGACGCCCCTACCGTATTTTATATTCATTTACTGGCTGACTCTACGGTTTTGGCGAGTCGCTGCGGCTGGTTGGTTGCGTTTGCTTCGTTTGTCCCATGCTCCCTTGCTGCAGACACGTTACTATTTGCACACACGCTATGCCGCTGTGGACTGAGGCGCGGAACCAACTGGCATAAGATTCGCACAGCTTAGGTGTCATTCACAGTAAAATTGAACTGAGGCGCCCCTGAAGCCGAAGAGTTTCGTGGTATGCGCTTCAGGAAGCACAGCAAATGCCTACTGCTACGTCACGCTGCAGTGGGGAGGAGCGAAAATTGCACAGATACCTTCACGCCAGCGTCCCTGGGCACGTCCAGTGGCCTAGGGATCCAATGTTGGATGATAGAGTCTAAGAAGAAATCCTTCGGTAGACACATCTGATACGGCACGTGGAACACTTCGAAGTTAGGTTCTTGTCCCACAGAATCAATATTGGCATTATGGTACTTGTGCTGTCTGACTTGCTTTGTTAATATTCAATAGTTTTTACTGGCATGCCGGGGTCGATCTGCTCCATCTTCTGTGGCATAACTCGTTGGCCGTAAGGCCCAAAGGACCTGTTGCAGGTGAGAGCTACAGTACCGCTTCAGCTACTGGCACAAGAGCAGCATGATGCAGGAACACCCACATGTTGTTATCCTTAGGCCTTTTTAGAGTTTCTCCTGCTTGCCATTCACCCAAGAATACCCGCTTCTGGTGAGCACAGCGAGGCGTTTTTGGGTCCTGCCACCTTCAAACTGAAAGAACCCTAGCAAAGCACAAGAAAAACATGGCCAGCCAGCTCAGCAACGCAGTGTAAATGTATTGTTTGGGACTCTCAGGTCTGGAACTCCGCTGCGGTATTGCCTGAGCTGCACGTTTTCTCCAAAACTACCTTGCACGCAGAAACTGACACATCGGAAAGCAATTGTGAACCTCTATATTTTTTTCAGCTATCCACATGGGCAAGTTTCAGTATGGCGATGCTGCTATTTGGCCTGCTCTTAAAACGATGCGAAGTCACGTACACGCAAGCGAAAACACCAATGAGCATTCATGCGAAATTACGGAGCACTCTAATCATACAAAGTTTATGCTTGGCAGTTGCAACCCGTGCGTGTAGGCTTCGGTACAAGCAGCAGACCAAACGCTGCCTGAAGAGCTGTCTTTGCTGTCAACGAGTTTCTTTTCGGTTGAAACTTGCAATCTGAGCCACGAAGAAGCCTTCGAACCGCCTCCTCACGCTGCCTAATCAGAGATACTCCTGCTGCTGCCTGGTGAAACACTCTATGCAACAAACGTGGCCTAGATAACCTCCATAAATCGTCAAGTTGACTCCAAAACCATACTTATAGTGTACAAATCACGTGCCGCTAGACCAATTTATGCTCTGAAGCTCTACGCGTTCACCCAGGGGTATGACGAAGGACGAAAGCGGGACACAAGCCTTGCATTGAAACCTGCAGTGATTGTCCAAACCTGTCGTTAGTGCCATTGTGACAAGTATCCCGTCAGCATAACGAGTCGAGAAACAGAAAGGGTCGTGTAACTGTTGCGCGTGCATGACAATAATGAGCACTCAAGGGACCCTGCTTGCAACTGCCTGTTGAATGCGCAGTGCAAAGCGCATTGGTGTTCCCGCTGCAAAGAACTTCTAATAACACCCATACTGGTTTCCGGTCTTTTTAGCCATGTAAGATGCTAGTCTCTGTTTTTTATCCCAGGAGTAGTTGATGTCTCTTCTCGAAGGACATTACCGGTGGCCCGTTAACCCGGCAGAGCCTCGGACACGGAAGATTGATAACTCATGAGCAAATTTACCGCAGATATTTACAAATTAAAGAACCCAACCAATTTTTCCGCGTAATGAAATTTCTTGTTACACGATATGGGCTGTCTGTGGAAAGTGGAACTAGTTCAGTTCAGTCAAGCTTAAGAACGGCTTCTTACAGTATCCCGATGAAACACAATATGCTAAAAATACAAGAAAAATGATGGCGGGTGACAGCGTACCAGGAAGACGAAGGAGGCGGTGTCTGTCGACTGCCGACTGAGCGTCGTCCCTCTAGGCTCCTCGCTGGAATCCTGGGGCACCTCACGTCCGTAGCGCCGTAGCCCAGGCCCACGCTTCTCAAATCGACAGCACAATGCAGATTTGGGCAGCTCGTTACTTTGGTGCACTCAACAGAAGCTTACAAGACGAGCACATGATTCGTCCAGGAAGGTGCTTGGGGCGCCGTGTGGTTCATTATTATGAGATGCATTATAAAGCATGTTGGTTACATGCAGGAGGAAAAGACGCCTGGAAAATGCTATAAAGCACTGCTATTACTACACTTGTAGGCCCTTTGGAGGGCTCGTTGAGTAGTTATGACACTGAACATGTTGAGTTGTTCGTCCGTACAAACGAAAAGACAGGGTGTTTTCTCATTTTGTGATCAGACACGCAGTTTAGGCTGCAGAGGTAGGGGCGTTTGTCCCACTGCCTACATTCAGAGCCTTCTCGGGTTTTACTGGATTTTAGTGGCACTGACAACTGAGACCAAAGGAGCGCCGCAGGTCAAGCAGGCTTTTGCGCGCAGAAGTATATACACTGCTGCCTCATTGGAGTAACGCCACTTGCACGAGCTGCCGAAGGGGCACCATGAGACACAGGGCCCCAAGGCAGACAGCTATGGTCACTGATATGGCGTATGAAGGCGTTTAAATCACATCACTGTAGGACAAACGATGCTCTCTGAGTAAAGAAGGGCGGAAAATGGCCGAAGTAAGCGATTGCACTCTGCTGCAACTCATACGCTCTGTGCCGCGCCAGTATTATTGTGGATGTAACTTTCCAAAAAGTGACATATTTCCCCGAGACTCTTTGGGGGTGATTCTGCACGAAGGCAGGGTTATCATATGCGCGCGCCGGGCGATGACGACAATGCTCAGTGTCACAGCAACACTGAGACCCGGCACACACTACAAAGAACACAAAAAACAGCTGCAAAATCCCAAGCAAAAGACAGGAATGGATGTTGGATTTGTTCTTGTTCCAGTGAAAACCTTTCAACTTGCTGGCTCTTCATGACCCAGCAAGTTGGTGGGGCTGGTTGGTGGGGTTGCCGCTAGTTGTTCAGGGAGGGCGGCTGGCGAAAATGTACGTTCTGCGACACGCTGCCCAGTCATACAAAATATCGATATATAGGAACTGATAGATTCAGAGTAGCTTTCGGAAAATTGAAGTCTAGCCCGCTTTGGTGGGCTGATTGTGTGGAGTGGAGGCCTGCCTCGATCTTCAGTAGTCAGTGTGGACAGCGCCTCTTTTTCTGGGTATTGCCCTAAGGGGGTCATGATGTTTTGTTCTTAGCACGTATTAGGTAGTCTTTACGCCAGGTTAACCAAACCAGTTGCCATGAGGTCCGCTGCAGAAGCTCTTCTGCGGCGGGCGTTGGACGATGGCAAAGTATCGGAGGCAGACTTGCAGGGTAAGAAGCGCCGGCGGTCCAAATTAGTGTACACATATGTATTAAAAGGTGTGGTCCTCGCTTTAGCATATTCCATACCGAGCCAGGAACCGCTCCCCTGCTTCATTTTGCACGTGCATTGGGCAGGACAGAAACGAAGTTATAGGTTGCGTCACACCCTGCCTATGTGATTTTCGTCTATCCGTAAATACTGCCTTACAATCAGATCCACAGGTTCCTCGATGTTGCTGCTTTTTACAGGCTTTGGTCATCTGGATTACGCAGGCGTGGCGCGACTTCTCAAGTTGGACCCAAATTTAAACGAGGCGGTTGTCGCTGTAAAACTGCAAGAGGTACGTGACAGCAAGAACAAATTTAGGGTGGCTCTCCGGGTTATCTTCGTTTTTTCAAATCGAATAATGCCTACGCAACCCTACTAGGTGTTCGTCTCCCGATTTTAGACGAGTTTGTGGAGCTCCTTTTGGAAAATACGCTGCGCTTTTGAAATTTCTACCCACAGGTTGGCGGGTCCGCGCTCATAGAGATGCATCCTTCACAATTTGCGTGCACTCTTTCCCTCACGAAGCCTCAGCAGGGTGAACGCCTAGAAGCCTTCCTGTCTGCCTTGAAGGCAGTTGCTGCGGGCCTCAAAAAGGGCGTGCAGCACGACGCAGTTAGTGCCGATTCAACTGCAGCTAGAACATGTACACCCAAAGAGCAAGAAGCAACTGCGTCAGCAGGCGCGCATCACGACAAAGCTGCTGCTGATTCAGACCCAGCTGCTGCAAATGCAACGAAAAAATCAACAAGTGAGTCGGGAACCCGTACGAAAGCGGTGCCGTTCCAGAGTATGAAACCAGCTATCTACAAGAATCTTCATGCGCCTCGCGTCTCTGGACTTAAAAGGCCAGCGCCGGCCACGTGCTCTACTGGCAATACAGCAGTTTCACCTGCGTCTACTTCTTCATTGACAGCAACCACTGCCAAAACTGCGGAGCAAGCGCAGCAACATTCAAGAGAATTACTCCCTAAGCGGGAGCACCAAACTAGTAGCGTGTCATTAGAGGGCGGAAAAAGGAAGTGCAGTCATAGAGTCGACAGAGAGAGAAGACGTGACGCAGACAGACCTGCAGAAGTGTCTGCGCCTCAAAAGCGACCAAGAAAAGAGCAGCAGAAGCAACAGCTTCGAGGGGCAAGCGGGACTGATGAACAGTGTAACAAAGAAGCAGAGTTTCGGGAATGGGAGTCCTCAACATCGGCTGTCAGGGCCCGCTTTGATGCAGAACTTAAACGACAGTCTGCGTACAGAAGCATGCGGGTAGGATTGTCAGGGGCTCAGCGCATGAACAGGCATTCATAATTCCTGTGTGACAGTAGCGCTTTGTCGGTGAAGAAGCTTTGCGAGCTTATGCATTATGTCGACTTGCTGGGTCCTGCAGGCTCTTATCTCCACAACGGGCTTTCCAGAGGGAGCGGGCGTGCAGAATGAGCTGCCAGGAATTGTGCGGAGACTAGGAACTCTGGGAGGAGTCTCAACAGCGTTTGACTGGAAACCGCAGAGCCCTGAAAAAATCACCCATCTTATTTGCAGTAATAAATTGACGGTGAGTGTAGCAGTGTTGCTCGGTCAAATCTACTGCCGGTTTTGTGGGCTTGTGAAACTATGGACGCGGTGATTCGTACGTGAATCCTTTTAGTCATTCACGAAGGCGAAGCCGTCGCAGCTCCAGCGTACAGACGCGTCAATGTACTCCCTGCTCGCAAAGTGCGTATTGCTGTGCTGTGGCTTTGCTATGCTACTCAGCGACCTACAGTAAAGCTTTATTTCGCCTTGGTGAGCGGTGCTTTTATTTTGAATGAGGAATTTCTCCAGGAAGCCAAGAGGAAGAAGGTGAGAATATACGAGCTTCGCTGGGTCCGAGAACACTCAGCTGCGAAGGCCTGGTGCGCTGTGGGTGCTGGTGCTGACACAGAGCTTGTCTTTTCCTGCCGCTGCTGTGATAGGCGTGGCCAGATCCCTGTCAGTTCCAGCGGGCTGACTTTCCACCAGTAGAGCTCAGAGAAGAGTCTCGCTGGTTGTTGCGGGGCCTTTCTGTCTGTGTCTATGGACCCTACCGTCCAGCTGGCCTTTCCAAGCAACAGTTGCTGTCGCTGGTATGGACCTACTTGACGGCTCAATCTTTTGCAACTTCCCTTGTTCAGTTACAGTATCCGTAGCTCAGGCACAGATATCTGCCTCCATGACAGCTTTTTAGGAGCACTGTGAGGGACTTTTTACATTGGGATTGTGCTGCTGCAGGCTGCTGCGGCGGGCGGATCCTTAGGAGACGACAACTCTTCCGCAATCTGGCTGCTCGAAGATGAGGAAGCGTTGCGCCGTTGGCAGGCTAGGGGTCTGTGGAGATTGCAAGAAGAGGCAGGGGCTCGCCCCTTCACCATATGCGCACAATGGCTGCTTGACTGTATTCGTTTTTGGCAGGTTTTACCGCGGGAGCAGCACGTACTCCATCTGTCATCTCCATCTCAGGCGAATGTGGTTGGAAGCTCTGTTGTAGCCGGACGCACAAAGTGCCGAAATGAAAGCAAAACAGGAATTTCTGAGCAGCGAAAAAAACGAATGAAACTGGTAGAGAGATTAACGCTGCCGCCTGACACCGTTAGGGCGACTGAAACTTGTGTTCCGAACAGTGGATCCCCGGAGGTGCACAGTGAGGAGACACCGCAAGAAACGCCTCGCCATCCGTTACAAATGACAGCTACATCAGCGGAGAGCAAGTCAACAAGGCAAGGGAAAAACTTGCAACAAGAGTATGTGCAGCCACATTTGCGAGCCGGCGAGTCCGTAGCAAAGACCGTGGACCAAAAGCCCCATAGGGCTTCTAAAGGCATAAGGGAACGCGTTTCTGGGCGACGCGTGAAAACTGGAAGACGAATGCCGGGTGAGAACGCTCTTAAAAAGTTGAAGGGTGGAGCATTTGCTGCTGGAGAGGAGCAAAGCATGACTTCAGAGCCGCCCATCCTACCTAAATTGTTGTTAGAGGACGGAGCGACATCGGTGCCCGGTGACGATGACAGGCCAGTATCCGCTACCTTGGACTCAACTACAACAGCGGAGAAGCATGGGAGCGTGAAAGCCACTGCAACAGCTGGCGGCGCTTTAATTTCTGAGCGGGGTCGCAGCGACGATGAAAGCAGTATGAACCCTTCTAGGGTTCTAGGAGACAGGCAACTGTCTGCTGGACGCCCTCATCTCAAAGAACAAAGTGTTGCAAAACCAGTTTTGTCGGCAGCTACTGCAGCTGTAGCCCTGCCCGCAGAGGCAGCACCGGATGGCCTTCAAGAGAACTACCCAGCTGGCGCTTCGCAGATTCCCGATGCAAAAGACTTCCTGCCGCTCCCTGTAGAGCAGCTCGCGGTAGCAGAGCTCTTCGAGCCTCACGAAGAAAAACATAGTACTTCAGGGTACGACTTTGAGATACCAACTTAGCACTAAAAGAAAGGTCGGCGACGTCGACAAGAATAAGCTGACACACGCTCCACCGGGGCCAACGGACGGATTTGAAGTGCAAAGCAGCAAGAGCAGCAGCGTCAAGCAAATAGGTAGTTTTAATGCGTTAATGCACACGAGGGTTTACCGGAATGCAAGCAAGGAGCGAACGGTGCGTGCCTTCGGCGATGTTTATTTGTGCTGAGCAGCTGAAAATGTGCAGCTGTTTTCCACCCAGTCTTCAACCGTCTGGCCAATCCCGTGCAGTCGGTTCACCTATGACTCGCCAGCTCGATTGACGGGCCAGTATGGCTGTGAATTCCGCTTCAATTCATGCTACTTCGCGGATTAGTAACGCTTCCATGTTTCAATGCGCCTTCCTAAGCATGCCACTGTACCCTACATGCGGCAGGTGCTGTCTCTTCGATGCGGCAATGAGCGGTGTTGCGTGCCGCACATTTAAACCGCAAGTACGAAGCACAAGCTTTTTGTAGCCGGGGGTGTAATCGTCACTTTTAGCTTTCATGATGTACGCTGCTGCGTGGGGCCCGACAAGGACTCGACAACGCAGCTCGGGTGATCCAACAAGCTAATTGGACACAACTCGCGTTGCGGCGCCCGTTGTACTGTAGGAATGGAGGCATTTATCCACTAGAGAAAGCTGCGTTGCGCCGTGTTGACGCGGCGCAGGTTACATAGTTCGAAGTAGCAGTTTCATTGGTGTTGAGGGCGAGCCGCATCTCTGCACAGTTTCGTGTTCTCTGCTGCACAGAACCACCGCCCAACGCATATACATGGTGAGCCAGTGACTTCTATGGTGTCTAAAAAGTCCAAATCTGTGGCACAGCTATTGCAGCAGTGCGCCGCAGGAACAGGGAGTACGGAGGGACGCGGAGATATTACTTCGGCTGCTTACGCCTAGCTTGGCGCAACGGTGCGGACGCAGCCCATTCGCTTTCGCCGTCAACTGGAGCGCAAACTAACATGAGGAAGGTGTTCCTTTTGATGGATACCGGTGCTGCGCTCTCTCGCGTCATCAAAGTCCTCCTGAGCAGCTTTTGCCAATCTGCTTGACTCAGCGGGTCTCCAACTGTCGTCATAAGGTGATGCAGTTCTCCAGTGTTGACGCTTCCCTTCTTCTCTCGATCGAGCAAATTGAAGGCAGCAAGGATATCTAGTGGATCTACGGCTTTCGGAAACCCTTTACGTGCGATTGATAAAAATGTTTCGAAGTCGATTGAGGTAACCTTCAACCGGCGCATCTCCGCTTCGAATGCTTTGTGCTGCTCAACAAGAACCACAAAACCGAGACTTCGTAGCATCGCCGTTACCTCGCTAACAAGAACAAGTCCATCCCCATCTCTATCATACAAACGGAAACATTCTGATGCCTCTTCTTCCAAATCTTCGTCAAAGCTGTCGCTGCCAAGTCCACTTTCAGCCGCCAGAGCTGACGGGGTGAAGTCAAGTGTAAGCTTCTCTTTAGGCTTCGTCGGCTTGGAAAAAAATATTGTGGAGGCGGGCGCCCTCTCTGCTACGTCGTATCTTTCATACCGCGCATCGCGGCGCCGTCCGCGTTCGCCGGCCCCAGCATACCTCGAAGTGTAACCGAGGGCGTTCTGAGCAAATGGAAGCATTCCCTCCTCAATAAAAGGAGCCGGGCCGCTGCTGTTCGCACAAACAACTTCTTCAAAAGCTAAACAGCCCCCTGAGTTGGCATACGCAACCACGTCGGCTGACCACACAGGTGAATTCGCCCTTTAAAAACACAGCAGCATGTGTTCAAAAGAATAGATAAAAGATTCCCCGGTAGCTGAGGAAACGTCTAAGGAGTGTCTCTGATGGCCACGAACTTCGAGTCGTCGAGCACTTGAGAGGTAACCACTTTGCTGCTCTCCACCAAAGAGATCTCGCCACTAACTAAGGCATCTCAAATGTATATCCCTGATATGTGTGGGAAAAAACAATTTTGCTCCAGTCTATATTTGCGAGCAGAATTCGAAACTCGAGCTGGTCTCCAACCAGTAATTCGAGGCAACGCGGGATACTCGTCGCATATTTGCACAATGCAGACCGCCGCCGACACTGGTTTGCGCAGGTTCTAAACCTGCGCCAAGTGCCAAATAAAATGCGCGTGTCGGAGCAATAATATTTTTCAAACGCAAAAAATAGTTGATTTTTGGTGTTGCTTACGTTGCTATGTCGGGCGCGCGGCATCCTACGCAAAAGGGCTGCTGTTCCGTTTTTGCCGCTAATTGTAAAAGAGTACCACTCACAGGTTTCACGCAAATTCGATCCCAAGGCATTACAGAATGGCAGATGCTGCAGTGCCAAAGAGAAATAAAGCAAGCCGCTGAGACGACGGTTCACCAAATAACTTCTATTTTTGGTCGAACTCATAGTTTTGAGTCTCTTAATTAACCCCTGGCCGGAGCCGTACACTTTGAGGTAACTGTCCAAAATCCCGATGAAGCAAAAGCCATGAGTGTAACCACACCGTTGCCTGCATTGTTTACATGGGATTCTGACTTGCCCTAGCAAATGCCACCCTACGGAAGAGGGACTCGGCACTTTTCGTAACCTTTTCGTAGTTTCATGTATATTTGCTGTCATGAGTAAGGAATTACGTCCTCTAGCATCTCCACACAGGACTGAGCAGCTTGTTAAACGTAGACGTGCCATGGATGCTGGGACGAAGATGCAGTTGGGTCTGCGGGCCCTTCTTTTGCCAGCTGACAACGAAGACTTCCTCTTCTGCAAGTAGTGACGAAGTCCTCAGCGTTGTTGGAGTAGCTTCGCAGTTTTTGATGAGCTTTTTCGTCCCACGTTAGTTGCACTAAAACTTGCGAGCTAATCGAAGGATTGGAGATGCAATTAATGGGGGAATCATAACGGAAATAGAAATAGTGCTTATAACCTTCAAGAAATCGGATTAAGGAACACGCACGTAGGAACCGGATTAAGGCCTACGCACCTTGGAGAAGAGAGAGGAATTATTTATTAACACCAGCTGGGGTGGACAAAAGCGAGGCAAGTGTACGTGTTTTTAATGCAATAAGACAATCATTTCAGGTGGATTAAAATATTAGCACGATGCACTGGAGCACTAAAACGTGGACTGGATCATAATAAAGCAAGTAGAAGCATTACACATCTGAGCTATAATTTGCAGGCATCTAACTTGCTTTTGCAAATAAAAGGTAAAACTCAAGGGACATGGTGCCTAGATCTAGTAATCAAAGAGGGAATGCATGTTACTTTGCCTGAGTTCCTTCACCCTGTGATAGGAAGAGCGCACATGTTATTACACTTATGTTGTGATATTCGAGAAGGGTTTTCGTTGGCAAGGGGATCTTCAGGAGTGTTCAACAATGCAAGCGATGAGATAGCGAGTAAAAGAGTTAGTGGAGTATTTCTTGGCTAATCTCCCACTCGAGCTGTGTTTGCCCTGAATATGCGTGCTATAGTAAATTTGAAGGACTGGAGAGAATTGACGACTCAACACGCTCTACAGGAAGACCCAAGGGCCGATAAAGTAGGAATATGGAAGGGAGGGCAAAATGAGATTGCGCTCATCCAAGGTAAGGGAGTAATTAGGGCCCAACGACGTCCTCTCGCAGCTGCGATCAGGGAGCGACTGTCCCTAGCGCGGTGGCGAGGAAGCGAGACCACATTCACAAGACTGATATGATTAGCCGAAATTTTGATGGCAGGAGCTGAACGCATGATGTTCTTGATGGTGAAGAAGTGAAAACATTCCCGACATCATGGCGTGAGCCCTCCGCCCTGACAAGACGCTATACAAGGGACACCCTAGGGCCAATGTTAGTATCCTCTTTCAAGAGCTATTGCGTCAGACGCAAGGCAACACTGCTCCTGAAAGCGATATTGCGTAACTTAAGCACCATATTGAGTTCCCCGAGCGGTTGCAATCGTCCACCTCTACACAATGCGGTAGGGACCCGTATTGTGCGTTATCGCCTTGCAGTGTAGCCGGCCTCTTCTAGACAACTACACATTTTGCCACTAATATCCCCCCGAAGGGAGACAGACGATGAGAGCTGACCTCAACTACGGCTACCCTTAGTAGTACGCAGTTTGAGGAGCGGATACAATCAGCGGAGGAGCAGAGGGTACTTTAAAAGACACTCACGGCCCTTAAGGAGCATAAGGAACTGCTCTTGGACAGCACAGCAGTAGGGCTACCACCGAAGCGCTTAAATTATGATCACCTTGTTTTATTAAGGGGCCATCTGCCTAATGTGGCCTCTCTATACCACATGTCACCGGATCAGTTCAGGTCCACACGCAAACACACGCGAACGAGGAATAGCTAAGTTATGTTCTTGTAGGTGAATATGTCTGACCTATTCTTCAATCTGTACTCAAATCATCATGATTGACAAGCATAACGATGGGTCGGGCGGGCGGAAAATGCGAATGGTGGCAGGTAAGCAATAGCGCCATTACAATCGTTCCTCAACTTGCTCTGCAGCCCCCTTCCCCCCAGAACACTTTAGAAATGCTATGAAAAGCTGAATACAGTTCTGTACTCGATCTCAAGGCGGGTTCCACCAAGTCTGGATGGCCTAGGAAAACCGTGGAAGATGGCGTTTCTCTTAGTCCTTGGATTATTCGGTTACAAGGTTATGCTCTTCGGCCTCAACAGCGCTCCGGTTGATTGCCATGTCCATATCAATATCTATTTCCAATCTCTATCAGGACACGGTTTTATCACTTATCTCGATGAAATACTGATGCACAGCTCTGACCTCGCTATCTAGGCCCGATTTCTTCAGCAAATGCTCAGCGCTTTGCTCAAGCGCCAGCTTTGCGAAAAGGTCCGCAAGCGCAAATTTGCAAGAAAAAAAGCGTACACCTCGGCTACACCCCCTTAGGGTGTAAAGCCTGCAGAGGAAAAGGCATGAGCTTCTCCTGCGTGCTACCACCGCCCACTGTTCTCCCACAAGCGGCCTAATAAGATTACTACACTTCATTCACAACTGCGTAGCACATGACTTCCCTAAACAAGCGTGTCTCTTTACCGGAACTGTAGTCATTTACAATGTCGAAGCCAATACAACCGATTAAGAGTTAGAGCCACCTTTCCGCTTGAACATAGACTTCCGTTTACACAAAGTGCCCGGTCTTCCGCTTCCGCTTCCTGTACCCTGCAGCAAGGCGACGAGCTGGAGAAATCACTCCAGTCAAGCTCTGCTACGGCCGACTGATTTCTTCCTTCAACGCTCATCATGGGAGCCTTCGTAATGACGATTTATAGTGAACTTGCATGCCGCAGTTCCATAAATTCCTCAACCGCGTTCTTTACAATCATCATGATCAACTAAGTGCCAGGCATCGCGGGCAAGAAAAAGCATTCCCCGCCTTCAGCAAATGTTATCATTGGCAAAGCATGCGTGCCTGTACAACGTCATATGTGGAATCTTGTGTTTACTGTCAAGCTTTTCAAACACAGAAGCGAGAAGAGCTAGATCTGCACCCCATCACTGACCTGCCCTTCACTGCTTCACTTGATAGCTCTATTTGTGTTACCGTTATTCCTCAGCAAGATGGCCCAGTTTGTCCTAATTAAGAAGGCGTTGTCGCCAGCACACATCGTCGAGCTGCTTACAGACCGTCTTGTTCGCTGCCACGGTTTCCCCTAAGCCCTAAATTCTGACAAAGACCACCAATCCCAGCTACATCAATGATAGCATTTATGCACCGAATTTAATATAATGGGCTCTGTATCTTCAGCACACCATCCCTAGACAAAATGGCAAGCTGAACGTGCTGTTAATCGCAAGTCGGAGCAGATGCTTTGGAGAAACACATAGTCAGGTAAAAAGTACTGAAGAGTCACTTTATGGCCCGTAAACTGGCAAAAAACATGGCCATTGAGTCTTCCACCGACCTTCTGCCTGAGAGGCCGGAGCACTTTCGTCTCGCGTGTGCGCCTTCTTTGGGACACCCCCCAAGCATGTAGCTCAAATACAAAGGCCAGTTTGAAGTTCACCCCTGATGCTCCTTTTGCTTCGTGCCTGGATCTCAAACAAAATCGCCCAGATGTCTGCGAGAAGGAAACCAGCCATCTCACTGAGGGAGCGTCTACGTCTTTCGGCACTGAGGCAAGGCAATAGGAGTTGCGGGAGTGTGACCTTGACTTTTTTATTAGGCCCTTAGGTGTAAATTGAGCATAACGACTATACCGGGTCTGTTTGCCTTATCCAGAATATTTTGCACTGTTTCCTGCACAGCAGTCTTCATTGTTACGATTTTTTTAATGTTCAGAAACTTTTCCAGGTGGTGGGGTCTTCTGCCTATCCCAGAGGGTCTCGTCGTTGCACCTCTTGTCTTTCGCCTGTCCATCCACTGCGCTTTAACAATCCTGTGCCCATCATTTAGGATTGTTAGAATGTTCCAGGAGACCTGCTTCTGAAACGTCCTGACTTTATTGGGTTCCTGGTGGCGACATGTCTAAATTTTGAGTGGGATATTCTGTGCGCGAGACAGCAGTCCAACGAACTTTTTCATATCGTTTATGAGTAGAGTACGGGTGCGAAGAGACCAGGAAAATATTATAGCTCACCCGCAGAGATCCAGGCAGTATCGCGCTGCATACTAAGGTTAAACCTAGTGTCCGCGCACTTGACACAAGGAGCTGGATCAACTCAAGAACAATTACCTAGAAGAAACAGGAGGCCACTTCGTTGTAGTATTATAGGACTATTCGCATGGCGTGTGGTGATGCTAGGGGGCTCCTAATGCTGCTTGTACCAGACACCTTTATTGAAGGGCGCCTGTGAGTATGGCAAGTGTTCTATTCATTTGGTGCCATTTTGTTTGCTGTGCTTATAAGAGTAGCCAGTCGAGTACTCTATTGCAGGTGCAAGTAAGGCAACTATTTTGTCTAGGAGATCGGTGATGAAGTGAAACCGCCGCAGAGAGCAACCAGAGGTCCAGATCTTTGAGTTCTAACCGGCAGCAGCTCCTGGTGGATTGTGGTGCATTGCTATGCCCAGATACTTTTTATCGGCTAAACGGTCCTACAGCCAGGCAGAGCGGCATTCACGGCGTACACATTGCGCGTAGTTCTGCTATTGGAGCCCCTCTTCCTCACGTGCCATCGTTTTTTATGCTGTAGTAAAGGCCCCCTCCCAAGCTGGCTGGAGTACAACATGTTTTGCACCATTAAGTGCCCTACATCTGGGTAACGACCTACTGGAAAAAGAAAGAGAACCACACTTTTCTGTGGACTCTGAACGTCCCCAAAAGAAAGAAAGCAAGGAAATCTTCTTGGAGTTGCCCCAGGCCCAGCTTGTTCGAGGTTATCAAATGGATGAGAATATCTCGGGCTACAAGCATGAGGCAGGCGACAGGGAGAAAGTCGCACGGGAGCCGTCAAACACACGAAGGCACACATGAGCTGTCAAACACACAAAGATTGTTTGGAGTTTCCCTCAGGGAGGCGGAGACCTAGGGTAATCGAAGAGAGGGGTGGGAGAGATCGAAATCTACAGCATCGTGCACAGGCTGTTTAGTTGCCTCGCAGGAGGGGAAAAATATTAGAGTGAAAACGATTTCTGGAGAAAATGAAACACAAAAATGAAGTGTAAAAGGGTCCGAGGAGCAGAACGAACAGGTTTCAAACTTCCAATTTGAAGTTTACGATGGTCTTTGCTCCAAAGGCGAGCCCAGTCTCATTTTCGACAACTAGAGGATCTCATAGCTGCAAAAAATGCTGAATGTATAGAGATTAGACAGCTGCAACCTAGTAGTCTAGTAAGATTTTCCATCAGAACTGTTGTGAAATGGTGGGAACAGTCCCTTCAACGCATGGAGGTTAACGGCGATACATAGATTGTCCCACTCCACGAGAAATTGCACTCTACAATCAACTATAGGAATCAGAAAGAAACTTTCTTTAAATCACGATGTAGAATTTTCGTGGGTTTCACGATTTACGCTGCTGAGTGCGACTTCGTGGTATAAGGCCACTCTCGTGGCAAGAGACAATGTGCTAAATACCTTCCCACATTTCACCGCAATAATGTAGCATCTCTTCGAAAATATTTAAAGCTCTTTTTGTAACCTTTTAGCGGGCGCAAAGATCTAAAGATACTATTTGCAGCCTCTCACTGAGCGCAAGCAGTGTGGAGGTCTAGTGTTCTTGGGCGCGCTGTTGAGTAGCGAGGCGTGGACTTAACTCCGTGAACAAGAGAGTATCATGGCGGGGAAAGGGGAATCGGTGTAAGAAGTGGAAGTTTTAAAGAAATTGGGACGGCAAGAGGTGCTTCCTTTAACAGGATACACATGCAAGGAGGTGACCTGCTCTTGCACATATGCCCCATTACTTCCTTATGGGTTATGGCCGCCAATCAAGGACTGAAACTTTTTCTGCATGCATAATACTTACATAGTAATTTCTGCTAATTCTGAATATCTAGTGTTGGATACTATGTTGCATTAGAGTTCGACAACCATCTGACCAGCGAACTAGCTCACCGGTCACCAGTAAAGCGGCGCTAACTTTACCACAGAGCAGATAGAGTCAAGGGGCACGCCGACTGCTGGCTTTAAATAGCACTCCAGTGCATTTCTCGTCACTTCACATAAAACATCATTTCGTGCTTCGAAAGACCCCTGACATTGCTGGTTGTGGGGAATAACGCGCTGCACAGATCTGCGCACCAACGCGGAAGTGGTGCTGAACCGCTATTCAGCTCATAACTCTGTAACAAATGAGCAGAAGTAACGGACGCTTAATCATAGGTGTGACTCAGAAACTATGGCTGCCTGCAGGCGGCAGCAGGAACTGGTTTCTGCTTCTGGAAAGTCTGCTTCCTTGGTTTGGCATCCTAGTTTGTGAGGTCTTACGCAAAGCTTTCTTGCTTCCTAGCCGCAAAAGAGATTTTCAAACCTTGCTTTTTCGTCAATTGAGGGAGTTATCGTTCTAGAATTAGGGGTGGCCTCGAAGGAACAAAGCGCCTAGCTCAGCTGAATCGAGGAACCCTAACGGTGAACGCGGTCCTTTCTCCAGCAGATTAAATATAGCACTCACTTCTCACTAACGTACTTTCATTATAGCTGCCTGGAAAAGAAAATTTGATCGAAGAAATGCCTGAGGGGCCATCGCAAATAGAGCAAAAACCATTCTAGAAGCGGTCAGTCTTAAATTGGTTCGAGGAGAAGTACTAAGAAACGCCAGTCTCCTCTTAATCTTGGTTTAATGCTGGAAAACGTGCATACCAGGCAATTGTTTTGGGGTTCTTTGGCCAAAATCCAAGCACAGGCTATTTACTGCTCATGCACGTGTGATTTATCCTACAAACGATCAAAATAGTACTCGAAGGCCTTCAGCATGAAGACTTTAGGAGGCGAAGGTTCTTTTGACTTCTCAAGCGTCAGGGAAAATGCTGTGGAAAATGAAGAACCTCAACGTTCATGTGGGCCAACGAAAATACTATCATTCAAGAACAAAACCCAACGTCTGAGCAAAACCGGCGTAAATACGTGCACAGCTTCTCGAGGCAAGGGCAATGCAGACTGTGGAAATTGTGCTGCACCGCAGGCGATGTCTCCTCAGAAGCTCACAGTAAGCCGATTTCAAAAAGGCGCAAAGTGAACCCCACACTACCAGCCCATACAATGACTGAAACTGCACACAAAATAATGATGCAAAGCGCAAAAGCTGGCTCTCCATTACTGCTGTGGAGGGTTCGTTTGTTTTCCTCTTCGGCGCTTTTTGCTTCAGCAGCTTCTTTCTCATGCGGGAGCTGACATGCTTGATGCACTTACATCAGCCAAAATATTCCGCCTCTTGCTGCCTTCGGTGCCTTCCCTGCAACCCCTTTTCCACAAGGTTGTAGCTGTGGCGGAGAGAGACGAGCTGTTCGGAGATTCAGCCATTCCAATCGGGTCGCCATTATTTGAGGCTCTTCCTCCAGCCGTATTTTTTGTCGGTTTCGAAGCTGCCAAAGTCTACCATGCTGCTTTCAAACTCAGGTTGGCTCCGTAAAACTTCAGCAAAAATGAAATGCGCGAAAATCAGCCTAGCGCTTGATGCAAAGTTAAACAACAAAGAGAAGACTCTATGAACATTTAGCGGCTCACGAGGGCTCTACTGAGTTGTTGCTCATAGGAACAAGGATCGCATTTCCCGTCGAGTGCTGGCAGTCACTCCAGACTCACTACACTTTTCAGTGACGGCAATGAAGGAAGAAAAGGCTTCTACAGCAGTAAGAAATTTCTAAAGGACTGCGTTTAATCCTTCCATAGCGCACGAATTCAGCGTAGCCACTTTCAAGCAAAATTTGTGTTCCCACTTGGGAACACAAATCTTGCTCAAAGTGGCTTCGCTGAATTCGTGGGCTATTTTTCGCGCCAAAAAGACAAACATCTTACGTTTTGGAACGCGCAGTTCCCGTTCTGAAATGAAAGAGATTGTGATGTTAAACGTCACGAAAGCTGATAAACACATGGAACAACAATCGCACTGGCAATCATAACGAAAAGATGCCATGCATTGAGAAGACTTCAGCTCTTGATTCCGTCCATGTTCAGATCAGCATTCATCCCTCATCCGTAGCTATATACACGTGAAAACAGCAGTCAAAGCACTTCATTGTCTTGTCAACCGCTGTGGCTGTTGAATTGGAGTTCAGGTAGCCCCAGGAATGAGTACTTACTTTCTGGTGAGCACAGATAGTAGAAGTGAACTAAGGAATTTTCAGAATTGCTAGAAAAGCCTGGAAAGACTCTATTTGCTAACAGGTATGCACAGCATGTGAAGGCCGTGCAGGTAACATTCCGCGCTGGTGATAAGAAAACGTATGCATGCGACTTACATCTCGAAACAGAGGTATATAAAGTCATCTTCCTACATTCAGCGTAAACGGCTGCATCCCGATAAACTTACCGGCTGCTGCATGTCAGTTCGGCTATGCACTGCCAGGTTTCGGAAGTCACGCCGAAACTTCAAGAGACAGAGCTTTGGAGAGATACAAACAAGCAATTTACCTGGCGCTTCACATTCAGTGTCACTAGATGCTCCCATAATCGTGTGCATTGTGACACAGCGGGAAACATTTCTAGTCCCACTGCGGGCCTTCCAAGGCTTGTGCTCCTTGAATATTCCACCCGTGGTTTCTTTGGAAACCGCAATTGTGGGGAAACGAAAGGAGAAAACGATGTTTCTGACCAACAATGGCAATGCAGACTCCAACGTAACACTACTAGTATCACCTCCATTCGAAGTTCAGCCCGGTTGCTTTCCAATCCCCATAGGCGGCTCACAACAGGTAAGCACCTTTTCCCAGAGTGTAATGCTAACCTAGAGCAGCCCAGTAGGCTACCTAGATGTGTTACATTAGAGCCACACCACTTGGGCGCCAGTCGTGGTGGGCACTTGGAGGAAATGCTCAACGCTAAAGCTGGTCGGAGCTATTCTTGGCATATGCGAGCCAAGCAACTTCATGGAGCACTGTCTTTAACCATCAATGTGATGCGACAATTGGTTTGAGCAGGTAGTTTTCTCAGTGAAATCATGTCGGTGCGGTACGTTTGACACGCCGTTGAAGATAAAATACGATGATGTAAGCTGAGGTGTTTTGCACACTCTTGATGCTGTTTGTGTGTTTCTGAGTGCAAACGGAGAGCCAATACACGGCTTTTGCCACACCGTGCTATGACGACAAGCCTTGTGGTATCTTAGCAGACGTGCAACCCCTTGAGTCGCTACCACTGTCGTACGAATGGTGTGCTCTACGAGCTGTACTGTCCCTTAGGGTCGCGAGGAAATGAAGCAGCTGGAATGCAAGGTGGTTGAGGGTGCTGTTACCCTTTCAATGTTCCTTCTTAAGTTTGGCACAACCTTTGTTAACCTGACCAGTGAAAGGTCTCTATGCATAGAAAACAATTCCAACGAGCACCTGCCTTTTCGGTGGTCGTTTGGGACTTCTGAAGAACGCCTGGAGGAATCTGACGAAATTTTTGAAACGGTGTCTTCCGGTTCGTTCGCAATAAAGCCGGCATCTGGGAGAGTTTGGGCTAACTCCACGCAGCACATTCGCGTTCAATTCACGCCAATCCAGGCGACAACTTACAACTCCACGGCTACCTTAAATATTATTGGGAGGTGACTTCTTGGATTGTTCTTTTTGCACTCCGTATCGTTTCGAGAAAATTAAGTGATATTACGTAGTATTAGGGCAGGTGCACTTGTAGTAGCTTGGGCAAATGTGCTTGAGAACCAACGTTTCCAGGTATAACGAATGAACACGAGGTATAACGAATGAGCAACAGGGTTACCTCAAGCAATGGTTATTTCATTGTGATTACTTACTGATTACAACGTGTCCTCGTGGTGGAACGCAGAGAAAAGAGTCTCAAACTACAGCTTTGTGGAACGGGCACAGGCCCTCAAGCCAAGTTCACGAAAGCGGAACTAGATTTTGGGGACGTTGTTGTGTATACAAACAAGACGCTTGACGTCGAGATCGTGAACACAGTAGGCCTGCTACTTTGAGGAATTTCTTGCTGCGGTCCAAAAACTACCAGCGTGGCGTGGCGACAAGTGCTAAAATGCTCTGAGATGCATAGGCCACGGACCCTGCATCAGCGTAACATGCCTTTGAGACAACCACTTCGTCTGAAGCATTTTTGTCTGGCTACAACTATAACAATGCACGTTTCAATGTCTAATTTTGCGTCTGGCAGGGAGACATTGCAGCAACATATTTGGTAAAGCCGCTCGTAGGCTTGTTCCCCGCGGGCACAGAAATTAATTTTATTCCTAGCGGCGGATGCATTTCCATCAACAAGGCTGAAAGAGTACAGATATCTCTCAAGCCAGCTTTTGTGGGTGAATTCGAAGTTGTTGTGCCATGGGCGATTGAGTCCTCTCCTGAAGACATCCTGCTAAAGCTGAAGGTAAACGTTGGTCGATAAGCAGGCCCGATTTGGATTAACCATACTGCTGACGCATATAACTAAGCTGCAGAGCTCCCATCACTGCACTTCTATTGCATGAGAATGCGATGGCTGTCACTATCTGAAGTGCGCGCGTGTACTATTTCAGCTCGGTCTATCTGGTTTCAGGGCAGAGCTATCCCTCCTCAGATTAACTGTGACGTTCCGTGTGTTGATTTTGGAATCATCCCCTTTGGGTTTGAAGAAGTGCGCTCTGTCGCCTTAGAAAACACCAGCGGTGCGACTCAAACGGTCAATGCAAAAGTGATCAAGAGAACCGATGATACATACTGTGATATCAAGATTAGCCCCGAGGTTCTGGCAATCCCAGCTGGGGCTCTTGGCAGTTTCAACGTCATCCTTTGTCCCTCCAAGGCCCAAACGTACTTAGAAGAGGTTGCCTTTGGTCTGCCTGGCTTAATTGAAGACTACTTCACACTGCCTCTTCGGGGCTCAAGCAAGACTCCACACGTTGCTCTGGAACCGGAAAGCTCCCTTGTACTAGAAGACGTTTTTATACACACAGCAGCGACGAAGTCGTTCACTATAAGAAATACTTCACGTCTTTCTGCCCAGTTTACTGTCACCTTGGAGGTTAGGCTTTACAACGTCGAAAAAGGTGTTACAAATCTATCTGGTCTGAATTCCAGTACCAGTTCAGGCGATACAAAGACAGGACGCCACTCGCGCAGTGAATTCGTAGGTATATTTTTGGTCTTTGCAACAGGGTGGAGAACACGTCAGCGCAAGGGCGTCGCCATCAAAGGGATTGGTTCCTCCCCTTTCGGAAGTCTCCGTTTTAATAATTTTCTACCCTACAGCGCCTGGTGACGTAAATTTCAACTGCTTGGTACACATAGCAGGGCTAGACACTCCATTCCAGTTGGGAGTGAACGCTTGCGCTTCTGGACCTAAGCTTAAAATTGAGCCCAAAGAGCTTCAATGGGGAAAGGTGAGGCATTGCAAGTTGAACGTGACCACTTCAGCTTCACACGCAATCCGTATGCTTTCTTGTACCGCCCACAACGTTCTTTGGTCTACAATGTCGAGATCCTAGCATCCCACCATCCAGAAGGATCAAATAAACAATGCTTTGGACGGCAGGTCAAAAGACCTTGTACATAGCGTCGGCTACATTTATATTTAAAGCTTTTCTGCGACATATTGCTGGCAGATTAAATGCCTTGAAGAAGTGATACAGCAAGTTGATGTGACTAATACCTCACCTATTCCAGCATCGATTCGTTGCTGCATTCGGAGCAAGCACGGCTACTTTACGGCAAAAAACCCCGAAATGACTTTGAATGGAGGGACGTCAGCGGCTATCCTCATTGGGGCAATGTTCCGTGAAGCAGTTGTTACCACCGGGCAATTGACGGTGTCTGCAGTTGATGGACAGAGCTTTATTGTGTACCTGAAAGGACAGGTATAAAATAGTTATGTTTCAACTCCGTATTCATTCCCCGAGTACTCAGAGGTTTTACACAGCGTCACTTTAAAGAAATTATAGCGTTCCAAGCATGTTGTATATGCATAATTTGGTGTATTCAGGCTGTCGGTTCGCCCGTCGTACTGGAGGACTTTGGGCCCTGCACTGATTTCCAACAGGTGTGCACTAGCAACGCCAAGCGCAAAACATTCAAAGTCTTTAATAGGGGCAGCCGCATGCGTCATATTCACTTTCTAGATGGATCAAGAAGCGCTTACTCTCGGCAGACCCCTGAATCACAGCGGAAATTCACGGTAGAGCCGAACGAGTTCCCCCTTGGCCCAGACAGCTCGATGGAGGTGAGGCATTTCCTCCCGGCGAAATTAAAATTGCGTATTAGGCGTCATCCTCACTGTATTTGCCCTTCATTTCAGGAGCTGCAATGTTCAAGTCTTGCTGCAGGTTGTAATTGAAGCCCTCAGCACATTTCCAGGTAGAGCTTCGCAAGTCATTATTTGCCAGGAGTCACTGGGTGCTGGGACCACACCTGTGCGCGTAGCCCGAACCCTCGCAACAGCAGACTTTTTCACGCCCAATCTTGTTGCGACGCCTTCTTCTTTATCGTTTAAGTGAGACACTGCAAGATGAAGCTTGCTGTGATAAAATGAAGGAGCCTCGAAAGTAGTCTAAATGCCATGTATTTTGTATTGTGCTAGTGGCTTACTCCGAGTCCTGAAGTTCCCCAGACTATGCCGCTGACGCTTTTTGTGTTGTCTACAAGGCACGTTTGGCGACTGGAAAATGAAACGGATATTCTTCGACAGTCGATCACCATAAGCAATAACTCTCCCATCCTTCTTCGATGCAAGGGGAAGGCAACACATCCGTTTGATGTAGAACCTAAAATGTTCTCATTAGGCCCGCAAGAATCATCGCAAGTGACTGTCTCCTTTGACACCTACCACAATGGCCGGCATTCATCCCGAACAAAGTGAGCTTTGACATAACACAGCAGTCGCATCGCTTAAGCACCTAACCAAGCCTTTGGCACCGTAGTTTCTGAGCAGCACTTTCCCCAGAAGCCATTGTTCTGCCTTGAAAGTAGTGATAAGAAGGATCAGGGCCTACAAAACATCGAGCCGACCTTGAAAAAAAATTTTCAGTGCACGCATTGGGGCGTGCGGTGGCTGTGAGCACAGGGGATCACTAGAAATTAGCTCCAAAGAACATCCACGAATAGACGTGGTGTCACTGGAGGCAGAGACAGAGTTTCCAAACATTGAGCTGGAGGAAAACGTGCTTGATTTCGGGTTTATTGTGAATGAGACAACAAAGAGAATTCCCCTACGCATGAGAAACACCAGTGGAGTACCGGTGACGTACAGCTGGTTCTTGACAGACGCTTACTCAATCGATGACCTCAAATGTACAGCAACACGTAGTTCAGCACGGTGCGCCGTGGGCTTCGGGCCGTGCACTTCCCTTTTGAAAATTCAGCAGTAGAAAAAGAAAGCAGTTGGAGGAAAACTGTGTCATTCCTGCAGGCGCTGAGAATAATGAACCCGTGGAATCAGAAGGCTCCTCTATCTCCATCCATAAAGTCTTCGATTTTGCACCTTTTACAGGAAGTATTGAGCCAGGTGCTTCTGAAACAGTTAATGTCCGATATTGGGGGCTACCTAATCACGAGGTCTCCGCTGTTGCCTTGTGCAGCGTGAGTCATGGACCTGAATACCCTGTGCGCCTCATAGGTACGCAACTTCAGGGCAGGCATTCAATTGAACCAGACTAATTTTGTAATGAAGGACATAGTGGATGCACCTGTTTAAAGTGTAGTGTCAGAATATTTGATAAATTAGGGCTTTGCCATTATTTACGTGCCTTGAGTGGTAGGCCGTGCCTCGTTTCCGCGCTTGAGGGTCAGCCAGACTGAATTCGATTTCGGCGAGGTGCCATACCTCAAACCGGTCACTGCAGAGGTAAATTTGATGAACGGCGGATACGTTGATCTTAGCTTTGCCGTTGACATGGGACGCGTTACCAGACCATGGAGCATTGAGGTACCGAAAAGAGAGGGGCTTATTAGGGCAAATGAAAAGATGAAGCTCGAAGTAAAATTTATTGCGGGCAAGTAGTACTGCTCGAGGGAATCCCATTAAAAGACTTTTTCCCTTCCTATCCATAAAACCTGTCACTGTGCTTTCGAATGACTCAGAAATCGATCGAATAACTGACCAGACCAGTATATGTGTGAAACTTTTTGCTTATGCGTTTCCCATTGCAGGAATACCAGATGAAGTTATCGAACAAGTCTTCGTGGAAGTCGATCACTGTGACCCTATTGCTGTCACGCTTCGCGCCAGAGGAACGTATCGATGCCTTTTAATGGGACTCCCTCGAGCACCTGATGATAGTGATTCCGACAAATTAGACCAGAGTAGGTGTTGATCCCTTTCAAAAAGTGCAGTCTGGGCGCTGAGTTGCTATATCGAAATACAGCGGTTCGTAGCATTCCTCCGTCCTAAAATTACCATCGCTCCGTTTATCTGCTCTCTCGCGATGTATGCATTTGAAGCAGATGCCTGTACTTCCGTCGAAATAGCGACGGCCTTGCCTACTTGGCAACAAGCGGCAGAGATTGATCGGCAGAGCCTCTGCAAAATAATGCTCGAGTATTACAACAGAGTACGCTGCCGAACGTCACTTGCTGGTTAGTTTTCACAGACTACTGATACTTCTCTGGGGAACGGCGGAAATTTTAGCTGCTTTTGAAAAAGTTCTGAAGGCATTGATTGTGCTGTGGTGCAAGGCTACGATGTCGACGTCCAGGTGTAACTCAGGGCAGTGTACTGTGGATTTGCTGGACATTCCCAGTACTGGGGAAAATGACAAGAGGACCGTTAAGCAGACTTCCAGCTCATCTTTATGTGTGAGGCTGGTAATTAGCTTGATACGCCAAATTATAATAATCAGTGCTGACTGGGTTGAATTACAACGTGCAAGCCTAATGCGCGTTCGTTAGCCCGCCTTCAAATGGATAACATAGCTGCAAGCCAGGTGAAGGAACCTTCTTAAGGAACATTTATTGTGATTCCACTCTCAGTCAGCAACGATTTCGAATTTTCGGCTTACGGGGGAGGAACGAGCTTTCGCTGCAACTCCTGGGAAATATGTGCTTGACTTTGGAAGCGTTGTCGTCGGCCAATCGAAAACAAGAGTAGTGCAGCTGCGCAATGCTTCTTCCCAGGCGTATGGAGTCAAGATTAATAAAAAGGTTGGAAAAGATGCTTAGGCTTGGTAGATGCACTTGTTCTGGCAGCAAACACGAAATCTGGCAGCCTGTCACAACAGCAAACATAATTGCTTTTCAACAATAAGACGCTTATCTTCTCTGCAATATGCGCCCTGTGCTTTTATATCTTATATTTATTGTATATTTGACTTCGTAACTTCCCTCTTTCTCTTCAGGATTTGTCTGGAACTGGGTTTTGTGTGGAGCCAGAAGTGATAAACCGTCTGCAACCCAAGGAGAAGACGACAATTACTGTCACAGCCAAGCGGGATAAAGAAGAAGATGCTAATGTCCCACTCACGGCCTTTGTTTCAGGAAACCTTAGCTACCAAATAATTCTTAAAGCCAAATTCGTTGTGCCCGACCTTTCCTTGTCGGCAGACACACTTGACTTTCAAAGCATCAAAAGGGGTGAGGCGCACAAGGCACAAAATAACTTCTCTGGTCCTGAGAAAAGAATTTGCAACAACTTTATTATCCTGCTGGCCACCCAATCAAGTTTCATGTTTCGAAAAACAGAAAGCTTGAGTAGATTGCAGTAGAGTAAGGAAGGTTACTCGCCAGGCCATAGTTTGTCACAGTTTCCGCCATAATTTGCGTCATGCGCATATGCCTACATGCTAACTCTTGGGACAAGATATAATCTGGGGAAGACTGCTTTAGGCAGTGACAGCGGTGTATTCTGCTATCGCGGTGACTCAGGATTCCGCAAAACAGTGACGTTGAGACTCCGCAATGAAAAAAGCGTGCCTGCTCAGTGGCGGTATCGGGACACGGTTGACAAGGGTGATAAGGCCCAACGTGAAGCTCTTAGGTGCTTCAGAGTTGAACCGAAACAGTCGGTTGTTGAACCAGGTGTGCCTGCATCTGAGCACGCCTTGAGAACTTTGATGTCATAAGTATGCGGCAAAATATTTTCCGATGCATGGCTCATGCTGCGTGAGTATCTGGAGAAAGCTTGAGCAACACCCTTTTATTTCCTCAATTCAAAAGATTCCATAGCAGCAGTTGCCTTCAGGTCAGTGGATTGACTTGAAGGTCCACTTTTCCCCAGAGAAAGCTGGCGACGAAGTCTGTGCTCGACTGATTTTCTGCATTGAGGACAACCCTAAATGGAAATGTGTAGTAGCAAGAGGGGCTCCGGCGCTTCCTTGCCTGGAATTCGTTCCTTCCCTTGTGGATTTTGGATACAGCCTCCCTATGCACACACTGCGGCAAGAAGTAATACTCCGAAATAACTCCGACGAGCCCTACGAGATATTTTCTCTGGAATTCGACGATTTGTACAGGCAAACAAATGCCTTGCTTCGCGAATTCGATGGTTTCGATGAGTCGGGGATCACCTTGTTGCCTGTCAGGTGCTATTCACGACAAGCAATGCATGCTTAATTAAGTATTACCCACACAAGGATATTTGGCATACTATCAATCTTTTGAGTGTGGCGGACTTATAACTGTAGTCTCCAGACAAAATACAGCTGTTCGGCTCGAAACGTCGACGGGACGTTCTTTCCCTGCTTTTCTTGATTTCACTTGCTGTGTAGCAATGTTATGGCCTCTTTCATCGTTCAGTCCAAGCGGGCTAATCCTGGGCTTTGCACAATAGCATAGGACTCTCCAATGCTCTGCAGGCTTTTCCGTATGAGCTCTTGTCTGCTTGCGTTCAGGCCTCCGGGAAAGCCCTGTTGGTCTAGAGTGCGCAGAGCTGCAATGAGAAAGGCTCTAAATGCCGCTACTAATAGAAGGGAATCAGATGGGACTCTGACAAAAATTGAAACCCCTAATAGCGCACGAGGTGGGCTCCAAGGTATCACAAGGGAACCTGAAACCGAACAAAGTCAACAGCTGGAAATAAGCAGCGACGAATCTGATTACGAAGCTCCTCAAGGGTTTCCTTATAGAGTTTTGCCGCCATGCAGGTGAGATTCACAGTCTTGTATCAAAATTTTGCCTGCCTAGCAAATCTAATGATTGGGCCTGCTCTAGAGATAAGTGGACAGACCATCAACGGGCAGGCCACTAGTTGCTTCTTCATGGCTTTAGGGATCAAAATGGAATTGGGATTGGAGAAAAAAGGTTCGAAAGATAACTAGGCGGATGTGAGTGCATGCTCAGGCAAAGTGCGATAATCTTGGGCCCAATCAGCAGTGGGAAGCGCCATGTTGCAGCGTACATTGGTGGTGAGATGAGGAAACAGTTAACCCTTGATGAATGCGTAGATTGGGCCTTATCTGCTGCCGGAAAGAAAAATAAGCTTCGAGGGGCTGGTGCAGAGAACGCGAGCGTTATTGAAGAGATGATTAAGCTTCTTGAAGTTCAGGAAGGCGATGGAGAAGCAACGGGCGGCAGAAGAAGTAGGGTGGCAGTTGCTTGCTGCGTTCCAACTGTTTACAATGTTTGCCACAGACAAACTGCGGCAAAATACTACTAGCAACATTCCACAAGGAACACCTACTAATTTAAAGTTTTCCAGCATCTTACGCGCAAGTAGAAAGGCCCTGAATGCAAAAAAAAATCTACTGTGTTATCCAGACAACAAGGCAAGGCCCGGAAAAGCCGACCGCCGCGCAGAAGGCACCAACCCAGGGCTTCCACTCCACTGTCTCACGGCAGCAGTAAAGCTTCGCGTAGCACAGCCTGACTGCTTTGCTGGGACAGTTTTTCGCGTTGAGCCAAGCTCGTATTGTCCGTCGATTGCAGATGGAGCAGTTTCCATTGCCAGAGGTCTTTCTAATGAAGACATTATGGTTGTTATTGTGAAGGTGAGGCTACAGCTATAAGGCTTGTCAAAAGCATGCAAGGTGTGGATATAAATTACTGATACGGGAATTTCATACCTGAAAGAGTAGTACTCCAGCTATTGACAGAACTGCGCCTTCTAACCGACCACTGTTTTCTTGCTTTGAATGTCACAGTTCGGACAGCCAGCAATGTCTCACCGCGAAGGCGAGTCAGCGCACAATTTAGTTGCAGATGGCGTGGCGTTTTACCGGGGACTTTTAATGAAACAGCTTCAGCGAGAACGTGAAATAATGGAGCAACTAGACTGTGGCCAAGGTTCAGCGTCTGCGTCAACGTCGGATTCCAGACGCAAACGACCGCCAAGTGCCTCAGAGGGGGAAAATTCTCAGTTGCCCTTACATGTTACGGACGAACTTACGGAGTCATTGAAGCAAGAGTACCACGTTCTTCAACAGTCGCGCCAGAGAATTGAAGCATACCTAAGCTCGACCAGAGCGGCACAATCATTTGTACAGGATCAGATCTCGGCTTACTCATCTGCAGAGAACGAAATGTTGAAAGAAGCCAAGAATGAAGTGGAAGAGTCCTCAGCTCCTGCCTCTTCTTGTAGTAATTCAAGAAGGGGCAGTCGCAAGTCGTCTTTAGGAGCACCATCTCGCGTTATCACATTCTCTTCGGGGTATGTGAGCTCAGCGCTACCCATTGAGTCGCTCCTTGGACAACTGCAGCTTCTCAGAGAGCCAATTATCCCAAATGAGCCGCCGATACCGGTTCCAGACATCCAGGAAGTCGTTCATTACCCTCCTCGCTCACTTGAAGTGGAACCCCCATCGAAGCTTCTGTTATTAACACCTCTCCCTTCTTCCGCGCAAGAAAAGTCTGAAGAAGATGAAGTGAGAAACAAGTCGAGGAGAGCAAGAGATTCAGGACAATCAACCAATGCTCGGTCAAAATCCAAGCAAGACAGAGGGTAAGAGCAGCAGCTAGTAAGCTTCTGCGCAGTTACAAGATAATGCCGTAAAACACCGATAATGTCTCTGTAGTACAGTATTACAACTATCATGCCGCAGGCATTCAAAATATTGGTGCTTTCCTGTCGCAAAATACTCACTGTCAAATGTCCTTGGAAGAGTCCTTAACATTGAGTGAATGAACTGTGCAGCGGAGAAGAAGATGGATTACTTGCACGATTGGCAGTGGAGCCAGGGTTCATGAAGGTAGCAAGGTGGATTTTGCAGCCTCAAAGCGAACAGAGGTTTCTCCTTAAGTGCTTTGTTGATGAAGAGGGAGAGTTTGCGTGCACTCTTCACTTTTCTGTAGTTGGCGACCCCGAAATATTTCGGCTTGAAACAAAGGCCACCTGTTCTGTACCGAGGCTTCTGAATTTTCCCGAAGGATTATTTGAGCGTAGTGTGCAAGAGAGGCCAGCTGATTGTGGTTTGAAGAAGACATACATAAGCGACGAGGTGAATATGCACTTCGGCCTGCTCAAAGAGATTTTGAGAATCACGCCTCCACCTAAATTTCAGCCAGCCCAGTCACTGCTGCAAGTGTTTGTGGCAAGACCGAATTTCTTGCACCATGGTGCTGAATGATAAATATACGCTAGGAACCGTGACAAGGTTTTTACAAACCTTTTGGGGAGCCTGTAGAGTGTTACGAATAGTTTTGAGGCTCTGTCCCGTAGCTTAACTTACGAAACGTGCTTGTAGTACCTTACACCACCCTTCGCGAGTTCTTAAAAAATGAACCGTTGCACCTCCATAAGGCTTGCAAGAAGAATAGATGGGGCAGGCAATAGCAGACTCTAAAAAGTGCTTGGCATCACCTTGTATGAGAACTCGATTTACGACACAGGGCGTCTTTGATTGGGGGGAGCTTCTCTCTGGGCGTTCGACAGCAAATGTCAAGTCTCTGTACTCCAAGGTGATTCCGGCTGAAGAAATAAACATTATGCAAATACCCCCAGAGCTTTTGGACTTCATGACCTCACTTACATTGAAGAACGGGTCGCCGTTCACAACTACCGTGAAGGGGAGCTTTGCTGGAGGAACTAACACAGATGGAGGTGAGGTGATTAGAAAACTTTCACATAAATTATTTCAATTTCATTCGTGCGAGCTCTAAATAGATGTCAAAATACGCTGCTTGAATAGGTGATCGCAATGTGTGCGTGCCTCGTCAGAAAGATTGAACGTTCCTGTAAGCTCCCGCAAAATACCTACCAATATATAAGAGTTTTAATAAGTAACAAGGGTGCTGTTATTCAGTTGAGGCGATGAGGAGTCGTAGGCCTCCCAAAGGTCAAGCAGGCGATCTTGCTTTTTCATTATTTCCTTCTGAAGTAACGCTCCCACCTAATGGAACAGCATGCATGCACCTGTGGTGTCTACCCAAGTACGAAGGCGAGGTTGCAGACAAGCTAATCTTGAGCGTATCAGACAATCACCAGCCGCTTGAGGTAAAGCTTTTGTCTCGCTGCATAGCCCCTAAAATATGCTTGCAAACAGACAGCGTCGCGTTCGGAAGAATACTCGCGGGCCACACTGCAAAGCGGTTAGTCGTTTGGCGAAAACAACAGCACATTAGCATTCTTTGGCAAAATGCTACTAGCCCGAACGCCCTCTTCTTGTTTCCCGTGACTTATGAACAAGCCACTAACAGTTCATTTGTGAGGGCTTATAAATATTATCCAGACTACAAAATTCATGAATCCTTGAAGCCTATCCAAGATTTGCGGCGACGTACTTGAAAGCAGGCTTCTCGTCATGAGAAAGATTGGCTGTCTTTTTGAATTTTAATACGCTCAGGAGGATCTTAATTGAGAACCCGACTGGTTTTGCAGTGCGATGGAGCTTTTCTATTCAAGAAATACCAATAAAGTGCTTTTCGTTTGACCCGGAGCAAGGGGGTACATTGGAACCATATTCCAGCCAGCCGCTTGATATTTCCTACGAAGCCTCTCTGAAGGCTTCTACTGCGCAGTGCCGTCTCACTTTTAAGTGTAGTGATGCTGAAGGAATAGCCAACAGCTCTGAAGTGAAGTTCTTGGCAAGTGAGCAGCAACTACATCAGACAGCAAAGCCTTTTTTCAGCTTAACCGGTCTCATGGCATTGCTCTGGGCTGTTCTTTCCATTGTGTCAATACTCATTACTTAGTGATCAGCAACAAGTCAAGTTGACCTCATTGCACTACCGTTTGAAACTAGGAAGTTGCGCAAGGGAATATACCGGCAGTTTTCAAACGGGAACCACGTTGCTTCTAATGCTACAGCACTGCAAGCTTTTAAAACTCATGACACTGTGATAATCTTTGTGTTTCCTCGAATAGTTTCGGCAGAACCATTTTGCATCGATGCGGGAATCGAGCTGCCATCAAAAACGCGTATTCTCGATTTCGGTAAGGTGCAAGCGTACCAAGAAGCTGAGATACCCTACACTATCTTCAACAGGGGGAAATACAGCATCCGCTTTGATGTCAGGTAAGACTGCTTACATGAATGTGGCGAAAAACTTTCACTCACCATCCCTTTTCCCCACATGAACTCCCAACAGAAACACCGGCCACTATACACTTCAGTCAGTATTCGGCGATTTCGAGACGTTCCTGCTAAGAGAGTTGCTTCCTTGTGTTCTGCCTGTGCACCA
Organism: Eimeria tenella; assembly: GCF_000499545.2. NCBI lineage: Eukaryota > Apicomplexa > Conoidasida > Eucoccidiorida > Eimeriidae > Eimeria > Eimeria tenella. The sequence goes on from NW_013541843.1 coordinate 606,503, forward strand.
CAAGAAACTATGACTGGACATACTTGGATTTCAACACGTTCCTTATAGCTTGCTGCTCGCTCAAATATAGAGAGTCGCTCAATCTATTCTCAACCTTTTTGTGTGATCTCAGCGTGAGCAGCCCAACGCTTCGAAGCTTGCTGACGTTAAGTCCCCAGCGAGGGGACATCAGGCCAGGGGAACAACGAACGTGTGTTGCACGCCTTAGCTGCCCTCACGAAGTTGAGCTCACAGGCACAGAAGAACTTGCAGTCAGTATCCAAGATAGTGACTCTGGCTGGCAGCTAGAGCCGCCAATCCAGCCACTTCAAGTCATGGCGCTAGTAGCGTTCAACGAAATATCATTATCTCCCCCTCGGGGCCTCAATTTTGGCCCAGTGGAAAGCGGAAAAACAAGCGCATTGTAAGCCGTATATTTAAACCTGAAATTCTTAAATTTAAGATTGGATAGAAGCTGTAGAAAAAGACTTTTTCTGGTCTGGCGGTATCTGGCAGTACATGCGGGGAGCGTTTTGTCACAGAAGAAGAACCTAACTTGAGGACAACGCTCTTTTAGTGTTTGAGATAGCCAGAGACAAGCTATTTCGCTCACTGTGTTTCCAGGCCTGTCGTGCTGGAGAACAAGGGTCGTTTTACATTCGAGTGGTTCCTGGCTAACCAGGACTGCATTTTCACTGCTCCCGAAGAACCAACACGTGGAGCTGAAGCCGTTCAAAAGGGAGAGAAACCAAAACAGGGGAAGCCGCAAAAGTCTCAAGGAAAGACTCCAGAAAAGTTTCCTGGGGCAACATTTGGGCCATTTAGGGTAGTCCCCGTTCGCGGCCAACTGGAACCTGGGACAAAGGCGCTTATCCAAGTCGAATACAATGCACAAGGAGATGAATCACACTTGCTCAATCTGGCATTGTTAGTAAGACTTACAGGCATCATACAAATAGTGCGTGTGTAGTGTTTTTGCTTCAAGGCGCAGCTTAGTATGCCTCTCATCTTATTCTTTAAGTCCATGATAGTCTCAAAAATTCGATATGGTGTGCACCTGCTCAGGTCAATGGTGTGAAGGTCGATCAAGGTGGCAATGTCTCTGTTAGCTCTATTGGACCTATCGCTGCATTTTTTGCTGATCCGTTTTCACCAATAGATTTTGACGCCTACGGTCCCATCAAGCCAGCCGCAACTTACTTCATTCAAGGCCAAAGCAGCATTCCAAGCATAAGTCTCGAAGTGAGTTAGAGCCAAACGAAGACAGAACTCATGACTGCGCAGATGATCTGTAAAGCTAACGCATCGTAGCCTATATTGCTAGAAAAGTGCCGAAATGATCAATCTTGAGCGGTTCCAAACCGTTTTTAAAGGTTTGTGATGCTTTCAAGCAAAGAATCCGTATGCCAGCAAGAGTAGTTACTGACAAAAAAGAAGCCTATCAAGTGCAGATTTTTACCACCACATAGATTTTGCTGTAACTGTTGTGTGCAGCCAGAGCAGCTCTTCCACGAACAGGAAGTAGTATCTACGATGGATGAGGCATATGCAATCTGGAAGAAACGCAGCGGAACAATTTTCGTGGAAGAAGAGAACAGTCTGTGTTTTGGACCGGTCATTTGCGGCCTGCCAGGATCAACTTCAGGCGTTGTTGAAGCGATACGGATAGACAATCCACAACTTATTCCTGCAGAAATAGTATTTGAAATTAAACAGGCCGCTAAAGGGCTTCATGAGAAAAATGCAAGTAGAACGTTCTCCAGAAGCTGACAAGGGTTCAAGTTGCTGCTGAGGAGTCCGCAGATCCTTTCCTTCTCCAGGGGCGTAGATATTCGGCACCCCCCAAAACATTTTTCTAGTGATTTTGCTTGCTCTTTGTGCAGCAAGTGACGTTGGACGACTGCCCATTTGACGTGGAACCAAAGCGTATAATTGTTGCTCCTCATGATTATGCATATGTGATGCTATCTTTCAAGCCAACAGCCTTGCAGCAGTACAGCTGCTGCTTGCGAATCGCGGTCGAAAAGTCTGCGAACTCGCTCTCTGGGCAGGCCCAGTTCGATCTACGTGGCGAAGGAACTCTCCCAAGTATAACATTCTCCTTTCCAGCTTCTGTTGCTCAAAGGGACGCGAGTACGTTAATTCGCCGTTGACACATCACGACGTGTTCTTGACAGCAGCAAGTGCAAGGACGTGGCAGTTGTCTTCAGAGTACAGACATGTGAACCAAGCTATTCGCTGTCAGTTCACCAGAACCAGAGGGTGTGTTGTGTCAATTCAGAGCCAAAGAGCCACCTGCCACACTTTGATTTCGGGCGGGTCGCTGTTCACCGGACCGTGGCAATTCCTGTTCTATTCAAGAATGAAGGAGTAGTTCCCGCAACAGCCCGGCTGCTGCTTCCAAAATGTGACTTCGTCGATTTCACCATGCCCCACTCACTCACTCTGATGCCAAAAGAAGAGCGTACCTTTTCTGTGGGTCCAGCGCACCCCAGCCGTGTGAACTGATAGCCGCGCTTTATATTACACTTCTTCACTTCTCCAGCACAGAGTAATGTATCAAGGACAGTGCACTGCCTACGCTCGCTTGTAAAGCTTTTGTTCCCGTTATTGCCAAGATTTTGAGCTCCTTTACTGTCTCAGCTAGCTTACCGGCCGCAAACGCCAGGAGACTGGGAATACAAATTTCGCATCTCGACTTATGCCAACCCTTTTGAAAATGTGGACATTCACCTCAAAGGTGCAGCTTTTACAGAAGAGCTTATTTGGTCTGCAGTACCTCCGCCCAACCAAGGTGACCCGAATACTAATGATGGTGAACTCCTTGATGGAAATCATCTCATGCTCAAGGAAGTCCCACTCGGAGAGACAGCTGCACAAATTCTTTCGCTTCGAAACTTGTCAACACAGGCCATCTCATTCGAGCTAAACGCTGAGTCTTTGGGTCAACTAAAAGACGTATTAGTCCTGGCACCAGCAATAGGGACGCTCGCTCCAAACGAAGCATGCGACGTCTCTATTGCATTCAGAACTGAAGAGGCTCTCAGTGTTTCTCGCCACGCGATCACCTTTTCAACTTCATATGCGCAGTGTCTCCAAAGTAGTATGACCGCACCAAAGCCTGCTCCAAAAGCTAAGGGGAAGGGCAAGAGCAAGCAAAGCGAAGCTAGAATAGACGGGGCAACTGTAGGGAAAGAAGACCCAGCGCACCCGGAGGAACTACTACTTTACATATCAGCCGCAAGCGATTTTCGACAATGCGAACTGAGCGTCTCACGGATTGACTTCGAAGATACAAGCCTGTTAAAATCGCGCGTATTCTTTTTTATGGTGGTGCGTGGAATTGACTTGAATGCTCTCCAAACCGTAAAGCTCATTTTTGCGCTGAATACCAGCGTTTTGTAAATACTGTACGTCTGTGTAAAACACATAATGTAAAAACTTGTGGTGCATTTTGGGCGCAGAACAATACCTCTGCGGTGTCTTTACCATATGAACTTTTTTTCGAGCGGGACAGTCAACGTGATGATCCTTGCTTTTATAAATTAGCACCTTCTCGCGGCTGTATTCCTGGTGGGGGTCAGCAGGTGAGATCTTTGTCGGTGTACCGGCAAGTGAAGAATGTGGGGCACAATTGCAAGTGCTAGTGAACGATCATGGAGATCACTTTTGTGGCAATGCACACTTTTGCCTGATGGCACTTTAGTACTAGAGCTACCAAGAGTAGGCTGTATGATGCTGGAAGGCAAGCCAGGAAACTACAAGAGAATTTCCTTCTCTCTTCGCAGCAAGTGCAAATAACATTCTCTCCCAAAGATATAACGGATTTCAGCAGGAACCTCGTCTGCGAATTCCCGAACTTTCTCCACGGATCATCTCGTGTTTCGGTGCCAGTTTACGCCACTGCTATTCGACCGATTTGTCATATAGAAATACCGCCAACGGACTACTTTGAACGCCGCCCACAGAACGCTACTCTTGCACTCGACGATAATGTAGCGGTGAGTGCCTCATCAGGAATCCTACAGAGTTCGCAGCAATGTTTTGCTTCAACGAGTACTGGTGTAAAGGCTTTTGGTCATTGAAGGGGAAAAGTGGAAATGTAGCATAATATCGCTTTACACACAATGCGTGAACTGAGTAATGCGTCTCTCTGATTACGCAAATGCACGTCTGGGCGGTTACAGGTTGTTGAGATTGAGGGCATCGGAGTTGGTGTACGACATATACGCCGCATATACGTGCACAACCCAACGGCCAACGATGTTGACTTTGAGTGCGAACCAGCACATAGCCCTGATCAAATCGCAGCAACTCCTAGGGCCGAGGATTCGCCAATGCAGCCAATGCAGCCTTTCAAATGTATGACGCGCCGCGGCCGTATTCTCGCTGGTCGAAAGACCGAACTCATCTTTGAATACAGCGCCACACAACCTGGTGTGAGCGAAAGACTCTGGGCATTCTCAATACCTTGTATGTAAACAGTAAGGGTCTAAAAAGCGATATAAACCTACTAGCTTCCCGCTTTATACTAACAAGAATCCAATTACGAGCTCTGTAAGAACGTAAAAGGCGCTTCTGTTAAGCGGAGCACATCGTGATGAATTAGTGGACCAAACGGGGCATGGAAATCGAAACAGCCTGAGTGGTAGCTTTTCAGTGGTTTCTTGGATGGATTGTGCTGCGGGCGCTCAGCAAGGCAACTGGTACAGATGCTGCTACTGGTTGGGAGGACTACAGAGCCACGCGTTGCATTCGAAGTATCTCGAATAATCTTTCCGCCTACGATGACTGGGAGGCTTGTTCAAGAAACAATCATTCTGCGCAACCAAGAATCCATTCCGATAACTTTCCAATTTGATCGGTGGGCGGCACATCCTTGTAAAGGAAGCTTTCACTACACTACAGGGCTTTCCATGACATCTGAGGGGTTCGGCAAACAGTTTGTCTGAGCACGTAATAGGTCCAATAAAATAAAAAATTTGGTTTGAGAAAACCACTAAATTTAATTATTGCTGCCTGGACAGACGTGCTTTTCGGGGAACTCGCCTTTATTTAACTACATTTTTCTCCACCACTTGCTTAGCCTAGTTTACAAGCTTCCTTCGCCCCACCTGAGAGACAACGGCGTTGATTCGTTCGGCCTTTGCTGTATCCCGTTTTAGCGCTCACCTAAAGGACACTGGATCGGAGCTGAAAATAATGCCACTTAGTGGTAGTGTGGGTCCGGAAAGTTCCACCGTGATTAAGGTGCAGCTGTGCTTCACGGAGCAAAAGAACATAAGCGTCAGCATTCCTTGCAGGATCGCACAAAAGTTTAGAACACTTAGGCTAGATATTAAGGGGGAAGGATACTGCCTCGTCCCCTTCGTGAAGCTCGTCGATAAGGGTGAGCTCCGGGCACGTCACTAACAACGGTCGCAGACGTTCTTTTCTTTGCAATATCAGTCGTTCTTCACGCCCCAAAGTTGTTTGGTCTCCTGTCTTTGTACTGCTCCCAGCAAAGCATGAAAATCAGGCACGAAGAAAACCTGTGCTCTTGTCTGTGTACTCAGAGGCCGAACGACCCCTGCAGGGGACTTCAGAGCGTTTCGACTTCGGGTGTGTACTAGCGGGGCAAACTAAACAGGTCATCTTGCGGATAGGCAACAACGGAAAGTATGACTTTAGCTTCAAGTGGATAACAAAAGACCAGAAAAAAGGCGACAGTCCCAGGCGTATTACGATCCAGCCAGCTGCAGGTAAGCAGCCAGACGGGCTTCATCACAAAGTGCTTGCTTGACTCATTCCCAGATGTGCGACTCTAGCAAAGTAAGTAACAATGCTCATTAACAAATTTAGTCAGCGTCGCGACCTCTCACCAAGCCTCATAAAGACACCTTCAGATAGCCTTTTGTACCTTTCTCACATCAGATGCAACATTTTCCGTTCATGGTATGACAAAATAGAAAGGTTCAGCTCACAACATGCCACCCCAGCACTGCTCTAAGCGTTCACATGCCTTCACAAAGCTATAAAATGGTGCATTTACAATCCTTTCAACTAGTGCCCATTCAAATGTGTGCTTGCACTCCGTTTGGAAGCGAGATTTTGCACGCCAGCCTAAAATGTTTTTGTTGCAGTCTACTTGCCAGAACCACTGCATCCCGTTGTGTGTTCAAGCTGTATTGCCGTGCCTTTATGTCAGGGTTTGTCCAGAAGGGACAAGTGTTTGATTGCACAGCTACCTTCATCCCGGACGCATCAACTACACTGCAGTCTTTGCAAGCAATATGCGATGTCCAGGGGAAAACAATCTGTAGCCTACTGCTAGTTGGCTCTAGTACAGTCCCCAAGGTTTCCTTTTCATTCACAACACACGATTTTGGAATACTGTTCACACCGGATACAATGGATGCGCATTTTGACGCCATGCCCCTTGCACCGCGGATATCGTCTAGAGCTGTTCTGAAGATAACGAACACAGATGCCCATCACGAATGCTCCATCTCATCCTCGTTCTCGCCGACGCCAATCTTTGACTTTAAACCAGTACAATTTCGTTTGTCCCCTGAAGAGGTTATAGAAGTCCCAATTACTTTCAGCCCTCGAGAAGCGAAGTTGTACCAGGCTAAAATCCCATTCTTCGTCAACGACCAGCCCGCTGCCATGATACAAGTCTTCGGAAGGGGTACTTCCATCAGGTGTGAATCTCCATTTACGATTGTGCTACTGTAAAATTAACCCTGACAAAAGATCCTAAAGATCCTGACATATCCGATTCTGCCATGAAACTGCACCATCCTGAACAGGAGGTGCGGACCCTCTATTCAAAAGGAAATTCGTGCGTTATCTTCCTGCCACCCATAGTCACGGAGTACTCATCTGCTTAGTCCAAGACCAATATGCTCATCTTCTGGCAGGATGGAAGCACAAGGCACGGACAACGGCGTCGTTAAGCTTCAACCAGTGCTGCGCGGAAAAGGCTCACGCCAAGTCATCCGCATCATCAACCATTCTAAGAAGCCACTATCTTTCTATTTAAAGAGCCCAGATGGACAGCTCAGGTCTTTGAGCTAATTACGGCTGACACAAAGTCTAAGTTGTCGCATTGCGGCATAATGTAGCTCTGCAAGGGTTCCTCTGTGACTTTCGGTTCATTAAAAGCTTCCTTTGATTCCTTGTGTCATTCCCTTTGTGTGCATTCTCAGTGCAAATGGTGTCAGCTGGAGACCTCACTCTTCACCTTCATCGATGATTAAATTGCTCCCAAAGCAAAGCATTTCGGCTGAAATTCTGTTTCGACCCACTGCAGCATGCAAAGAGTTCCAGTTACCTTTGGTCGCAGATTGCCAAATTGAAAGCGTTCATGGTCCCCAGACAGTCCCGGTTTTCCTGTGCAAGATATCTGGAAAGTGTTTCGAAGCAGAGGTGAAAATTGATGATCTAGTGAAATGGAGATAGTCGAGTGCATGACCGATGTGCATTTGCAGTGCTCACACAAATCTTCCTACATCAGAGGAACTGTCAGCAGAAAAGGGTGCGGGTGATATATTTCCTCTATTGCATTCTGTGTGTGCCGTTACTTCAGCTTCGACTTCGACCCCCTTCTGTCGCTTTTGGACAAGTTGTTGTTGGCTCTTGGGTATCTCGAGATGTGCTCCTATCCAACATTGGGGAGTTGCCAATGACATTCCGTTTCTCAAACTTGGATGCATATCTAGGATTGATAACTATTAGCCCATCCCAAGGGACGTTACAGCCGCAGGCCGACCTTCCCGTGACAGTCACGTTCCGTCCTACGAAGGTAATCAGCCAAGCACTACACAAAGCGAGAGCGGTAGACAGGAAAAACAGCATTGGCCAATTGCCTGACCCATTTGCTCAGGCCGTAACTAGATGAAGGAACCCTGCTCCGAATTTGCCAAAGTTGTCTGAATGTTCGCGCTTCATGTGGAGTGATGGCAATAAATATGACATGGCTTACTGCGTTACCACTGTCTGGAGTGCTCCTTCAGGCCACGGAAGAGCTGGAGATCAAAGATATTCTGTGCTTTGGCAATGCTATATCCAATCTAAAAGAGCCAGCTACAGAAGTGGCGCGCATGCAGTTTCCAGTGACAGGCCAGGGCATTTGCTTGCCGCCCGATGCCATTCACGTGGTGAAGTTTGCTACAAGTGTTCGGTCCCCAGTTACAAAAACTTTCTATTTAAAAAACACAAAAAAAGTGGAATGGACGGCGACGCCAACCATTTCGGTAGAATCCCCACGCGATATCAACTATTTCTCTTTCCAGCCTTGTGGGACGGTCACAATACCTCCTCAGCAAAGGGTAGCACTTCAGCTTACGTATCATCCCTTGACGATGACTGCTGACTCAAGCTCCAGTCCTGACCAGCTTCTTACAAAACCAACTTCCCACTCACTTCCCGCCCTGCACTCAGCCAGCATCTTTTGCGCCCTTCCAGCTGGGGAAGCTTGTTGCATTAGGTACTTTAAGTATGCACATATTTGAGTATCCACATGTCCCGTATTCCTTGAAAGACCCGCATCAAGTAGATTTGAGGGCAAGTACCATGACTGCAAGAGCTTCGCTAGTGATTCCGAATTCACCCACTCCTTCGCTCGGTGGTTTGGCTGTAGCCAAACTACAGCCGTCTGCAACTTAAGGCTCATCTTCTCTCTTCAAGACGTGCCTTTGACTCTGAATACTTTTGTAGAGGCCGAATAAACCTATTTATTCCAGCGATATGTGAATGCCGTCTACTTTAAGGTCCTTTTACATGACATTTCTCTTTCCTCAGAATGATTGGAACCGCAACAGAGCCGACTGTTGAGCAGACAGTCGAGATAGTCGCCGCCTGCAAACAGCAGACCATTGTGAACATCAAGATAAGAAACTGGCTGGGTTCAAGACAAACTTTTAATGCAACTTACACAATCTTGCAACCGACTGGAGGGCATGGATTGCAAGTTCAGGTAAGCAAGCTGAGTGAAGTTATATCTAACAACAACCCAATTCATATTTCTTTGGAGCTATTTTGGAATGCTATGGGGGGAAGAACAAACATCACAATGTTTATCACTCTTGGCTCCTTAGCTCACCTCGCTTGCGCGCCTGATGATTAGAGCGCTCTCTCGAATTACGAAGCCCTCTTTTCCTGTGTAGCGTGCAAGTAATTTCTTTGCGAACGCGTTCAGGCTCCCACCTTCTTAGATGTACCAGGAGGTCAGATTAGGGAATACAGGTTCTCCGTCTCTGCTTTGAAGCCCTGTAACTCAGTGGTCCGCTTTCAATTCACAAACCCATCAACAGGGGATTTTACACTTGCGGATGCCAGAATTCAATTTAATGAAGGAGGCTCCATGGGAACAATCAATTTCAACGGGAATACTCGTCAGCTTTACCGTCACAGACTTGATATTGAAAATCCGTCGAGTAAACGCGCAAGCATTCAGTGCACATCGACTCACCAAGAAATTAGCTTCCTACCACAGTCGTTTGCCGTTGCTCCTCAAACAACATCGACAGTGGACATACTGATGAGGCCGACGGTCCCAGGGAGTGGAGAGGCAAGCGTTTTGTTAACTAGTGAGGAGTTGGGGTTATTCAAGTACCTTGTAAAGTACGAGATGAAGAACCCTGGTGTGGAAAAGCGTATCACATTTTCGGCACCTCTGGGGAGGGACTCGCAGCAATATGTTCGTTTCATGCATTTTGGGAAAAAGGCAACTTTGTACCAAATTAGTTTGGAATTTCCAGCAGAGTACTCACTTCCTCAAAGGCCAGCAAATGCACCGGACATGTTTATTCTTGAAAGCAAGGTGATGCAACTCCCAGCAGATATTGACGGACAGGGGATTGAAATCTGCGTCCCCGTCAAGTTTGTTCCTTCTAGACTGCAAGACACCAAGGCCATCTTGTGCGTTCGTGGCGCAGAAGGCCAAGAATACAAGGTAAAGCCTTCGAGATCCAACACAGGGAAGAGCTGCATCTGTTAATGCGCTGGATCATGTGTGGCCCTTCGACATTTCCAACAGCGTGGCTGTTGCCTTCGTGTAAGTTCTGCACAGGCCCTTTTGGTTGGACGTGCCACGGCGCCAGAAGCTCAGGGGCCAATAAAAGTGCCTAAGGGAAAAGGCCTTTTAATTGAATTTAAGAACCCCTTGGACACAGCAACGGAATTCGCAGCTCAGGTGTGGTTATGAGGGGCGGCGTACGCCGATATCAGCTCCCATTGTTCGTCTACAAATTCTGCGTGTCCTACACGAACAACAGGGTAGGCAGAACGTCACATAGTCCTCCGCATCTCATTTAAAACTCACAGCTTCCTGTGCTTCATCTTGCATCCCACGTTTTAGGTAGACCAGCCAGCTTTTTCGCTAGATAAGAAGTCCTTCCGCCTGGAACCGCGAAGATCCACGACTCTCACCGTTGCGACGAAAACTGAGGCAAAAGCCACTGGTAACGTTGCGAATACACTTGGGATTATGGACCGTCATGAACCCCTTAAGGTCTTAGCTTACCTTCTGACAGACGCCCGCTCGTAATGCAAATCCTACTGCAGGCGTTTGAGGCAATGTTGGTAGCTACTTGCTTCGGGTTTTCTTGTTTGACGATAGCACCACGCCCAATCACAGCTCACCCGCTTGAACCTTTCGCTACGCTGAGCTGTTCAGGCCGGTTGATAATAAGCGCCGATGCTCTTCCCGCATGGGTTATCTACCTCAAAACTGATTGATCAACTACATCCTCATCCCTGTTGCTGCCGACCATACCCAGCTGCTTGTGTTTCCGAGAAGCGCTGTGTAGGAGAGACGTTCAGATAGATATGTGTGGGACCATTCTTAAGCGATTCAAGCTCTTAGAAAGTACAGAGATCATTTCGCAAAACTGCAAAACTGAAGGAACCTGGAGTAACGCTGCCAGTACTGAAGTTCGCCAGTTCGTGCGCCCAACCCAGCAGACCTAAGGTCCAGCTTGCCATCCATAAGGTTGCATGGAAGTAGAACGATCGCTTCAGTTGGACGATCGTAATTTTTAATTAACTGATTCGCATGACAGGCGCAGCCATTCTCCTCTGCATGCTGCTCACCATGCAGCGCCTCTGGGTGCTGGAGCTCCCTAACTTCCACTGCCAAAAGCCCGAACATGTGAGCTTTGGAATATCAACCAAATCAAAAAAGCAAGTGTGCGAAGAGCGCCATCTACATCAGACTATTCGTCAGTGCTATAAGTAGTTGCGAAAAGCCTGAGCCTGGAATGGAAGCGGCAACTAGTGCGCAGTTCCAACATATATTGGAGCTATTTCAAAGCGTTTGTTTCCTGGAAGAGGAGCGCACGCAAGAACTACTCAAATGAGTCTGTACCACACGTGCAGGTAGTTAGAAGGTCAGACAGGCATTCCAAGGGCCTCAAAGCTGGTCGAAAAGCTAGTTCCATGGAGATGTGACGCTACCTTCAAAGCATTCTCTGACTCAGTGCAGATAACGACCTAAGCACCTACAAACACATTTCAGTATACACAACTTTGACGGCCGCATCCTGCCGTTACACGACCATATGCTACTAACCCTCCCTATGCGTATGTTAACCTCCGTGTAAATACGCTGACCTCCGTGTAAACAACGCAGTAAGTTACCAAAGTTCGCTCGTAATGTGGTGCTACTAGCCTGCAGAATAATTGCGTGGCTATCTCATCAGAGCCCAAAGTAACTGGTCATCAGCTTCCTACGAGGGTAGCACATGGCCTCAGTTCCCTAGCGTAATCACCTAACGCCATTCCCACCTCTAGTCTGCGAAATGCACAATTGACTTAAAATGCATAACTCCTGCAAACGCCTCCTCACCATCGTGGTTCCAGTGCCTGCGGGTGGATCAATAGCGACCACGTGAACAGTACCATATTACGCAAGCAAGTGAACGAAGCAAGGAGCACTCTGCTACATGTGCGGGGTACAACAGCTCCAAAATGAATGTTTTTCCGGACAGCGCCAGCACGGCAACTCTACCTCCACATCTCAACTGGGGAAAAGGAATTTCCTTCAGTGTGGCCAACCCCTACGATGTAAAAAACTCTTCCCCCATACGAAGCTGCAAGCAGTCTTATTTGGCAGCGACATCCTCGCTATACTTGCCTCATACAACCCTCAGTACTTACAGCTGTATAATGTCCCCACACCCGAAGGAGCTGTCGGTTTATCCTTACTAGCAGGCCAACAACTCTATAAATCACCCGTTAAGGGATTCGATGTCCCTGGACCACTGGAGTTGCCTGGCTCTGTGTCTTGCTCGCCTGTCGATGGTGCACTGGCTCCAGCGCCACTGTCAGTAGCGACAACTGGATCGGTAGGTGGAGGGAACTGCAGAGGCGTGTCCTTTTCGGGTTCTGGCGGCTCTTCTGTGTCTTCTGATGGTGAAGGGAACGCTATAGTATCCACCTCCGTTTCACCTGGCTGCTGCTCGCCACCGTTAAGCTCTGGAAATCCAGTAGGCGTTGATGGAGCGTTTGCGTCAGCTGTAGGCAACTTCTTAAGCAAAATCTTAAGATTCTCAAAGCGCTCCTGGTCCTCATCCTCGGGAGACATTGCCACAACAGCTACGTTTGAGATCTCGCAAGGGGTTTGCTTCGCAGACACCTTCACAGCAGCGACGGCACCTTCGAGGCTGCCCCCAGCATCACGGACTGCTTGCCGCGTGACTGGGTCAGTGTACACCCGAAATGATGTCTGCTCCACGGTTTGTCTAAGCTTGCTCGGGCGTAATTCATAAACCAGAGAAACATCGAACCCCCCGGGGGCCGGAGATATCCTACATGTAAAAGCCACTCCTGTGTGATGCCCTGAGTGATACGGCAGCGTAAGTCTAGTCGTGTGATATTCTCCACTCTGTCATGCCGCGAAACGCAAGACAATGCACACACACAAACACGAAGTACGAAATTTTCGATTCCGTGTCTGGGAAAATCAACATGGCAATTGCGTCATATTCGTCTGCACTTGTACTCAAGCTCGCTTAAATATGGGGACGCGGCTCCGCTTGCAAAACCGTCTGTAAGCTATGTACAGCTCAGGCAGTTCACCTCGTCTGAAATGGCTTACTGTATGATACGCCTGTACGTCGAAAGTTCTACTGGCCGTGTTGAACTCTGCCCTAACGCATGGGGCAGCACTGATTCTAAAATGCAAAGGGGCGCGGGATGCAGAAACTCGGAGAGCCCCTTCAGGCACTTTAGTTGTCGACATCATCAGCATATCCCTAGGAACGCACTTGCCTGTATGTACGTTCAGCATGTACATGCCATTGCAGAGACACTGGTGGGTTGAAGCACCCCATAAACACTCCATAACCGCCTCCGGGTACCCACAAATGGACGGGTCAGGGCATTCTACTGGATCGCACGCCTTGACTACTGGCGTCGTTTCGTTTCCCACCGTCTTCATCATAGTAATGCATTGACATGAGTGTTCCACGGAGCCGTCCGAGACACATACTGCATCTGGTCCAAACGGGTGGCACTTGTCCGCATCGCATGCAGTCAGTAAAGCACACTTTCCCGTTCGAGTGTCAAGTCCGTAGCCTGCCTTACACTTGCATATCTGTGTACCGGAATCTTTGTCCACCAGGCAAGCCTCAACCGACTCATCGCTTCCGCAATCCGTCAGTGGGCATGCAGAGGGGGGAAGTTCGCACAGCTCGCGGTTTCTGTTGTACCACCAACCTGCAGGACATTTCGGTAAGCATTCTCCCGATGCATTCATTTGAAATCCATCGGCACACGTACAAACCGACTTCCCTTGCTTTTTTTCACAGGTCGCCACGCCTTCTGGCCAACCACATGAAGGCAAGTAACAATCAGACGTCACGCACTGACGGAGTGCCGCATCCCACGTATAACCGTCTTTGCAAGCGCACACCCTCCCACCGATGCCCATGGAACAAGACTCAGCGTCGTGTGCCTCTGTCGAGCCACAAAGAGCTGCCTCCTCCTCTGAGCACCTTTTCTGGCACTGGTTCTCCCTTGTGTTGAGCACGTATCCCGACCGACACGTGCATATGAACTTGCCAGTCATTGGATGCTCACTGCATGTGTTGACCCCCTCCACAGGGCCGCATGGGGCCTCCTTATCACACCTGTCATAAGGAGCAGGCACGCATTTCTGTAACGCAGAATTCAGCACGAAATTCGGCGCACAGACGCATGTCGCTTCGGACTTGGTCTGCCCTGGAGGACTTGTCACTACCCTTGACGGGTAGCAAAACTTGACAGCTTCTGGCGGGCCACAAGCATTGTCATCGCAAACGTCTGAGAAACAGCCATAAACGACCAACAGAAAACCATACAGCTTTTGTCATGCATACCAAATATAAAAGGATATAGAGTTCATTCATAGCCGTTGCGGTTAGCAGCAGGCATAGCAAAAATCTGCACGCAGCTACAAGGACACCTCAAATGGCGGCGCGATGAGGAGCACCCTTCCAGCTCGAGACAGAACAGCCAAGGCAATATTAAACGAATTCATTTAAACGCAGCACGGCCACAGCAACCTCTGACCTCTTCGCTTTGAAGTGCTCTACTGATGCAGGACCTCTTATCTGAAGGACGCACTCAGCACACATTTCTGACGGCGTTGGTCCGCAGTGTAGGGGGATTTGCAGACGCAAGCAGCCCCTGACAGGCGACCGCTGAGAGGGATATCTACGCAATGTGAAGCCCCATCAGAGGAGGTGCAGCTATGTGCAAACTGTTCACAGTCTGCAGCGAAACACAGACGCACAAGCAGTCGAAAACAGGCAGCATCCCCGCCAGCATCTAATACTAAAGAACACGAGACAGAGGTATAGTAGCGTGAAATGTATCATACGTAAGCATTGCTTCCAATATCAACAAGTCCATGGGCCAATCTCCGCCCTTCCGAGACAGGCATCAGGATGCTATATACTCACTGCAAGCTCCCGGAGTCCGGGCAAGTTGGTTTTCGCAGGGCTCCTCCTTGCAAGTTAGGGGAACAACATCTTCCGTGTCTGGACAGCAAAAGCCGCTGCCGCAATATACTTTTGAGTCATTAAGCGCCGGTTCCCTGCGGCTGCCACAGGATACACCCTTTGTCCCCGTGTGGCACAGCCAGAAAGCTTCGCCTCGATGCACAAGAGAAATGTCGGAGTCGTTACTCGCTGCTTCTGCATGCGCGATCAGCCCCAATAGGACAAAAAGAGCCAACTGCATCAGCAGGGACAGCAGAGGGGACCCCATCCCCTCGGCGCAACGAGCCGATGATGCAGCACAAACTAGAGATGACTTTCTTTGACGTGCATGTCCGCTGCATCGCAGCCTAGAGCCTGTGGTGGTGATCTGTGTGAGGAAGCGCCAAAAAGAGCTGGACTGCCGGGGCGCTTCGTGACGTAATACTATGAACTCAGACACCCTCACTGCGGCAGAAACTCTGGCTTCTTTTCCAAAGGCTGAGCCAACACTAGCAACAGAAACTGCAGCAGCACCAGAGCGCAGCTTCCACCATGAGAAGCACGTGCGCCGACATCCGATCGCTGTAGATACAGCAGTTGAGACTTCAGCTGCCCTTACTTCGAAAATTTCACCTGGGAATAAAAATTGAAGTTCGGAGGAGAAGATACTTCAAAGAAATGCTTTCTTCACCTGTCAATGTCGTTGATGTGAGGCCTCCGCATGACAACGCGAAAAGACGCGGGGCAGAACGAACTGCCCAACGGAATGCATGAGACAAAAAACGCGAATAACTCTAAAGCTCTGTTAAATTTTATGAGGAGACTCTGGAAGTTTTAAGCTGCTGCACGTACCAGTGGGACTGTGAGCAGTGCTGGACGGTGCCAGCCAGCAGACTGCTGTTTGGTCCTGCAGACGAAAGTACGAGAATGAGCAGTGATGAATCAAAGATGAGCTGTTATATGCCCATGGCTCACCGTGTTTGACAATTAACTTGAACAATATGCTGCGTTCGCTGCATTAGCTAGACTCTGAGAACGCCGGCGACCACTCGAGAGGGAGATGCGGAACGGCAGGATGAGGAGAGATGGCTGTGGAGAAGGTTAGACTTATAAGATATTTCCTGTTGCATATTAAAATAATTACTTCATACTAGGGGGTTAAGAAAGCAGTCAGATGATAGGAGCAAAAGTCACATAGTGCTGCAGTCGCTTCACGCAGGAAGATGGACTGGACCAGACAACATGCCCTGTGAGAAACGGACACACTGGAGTTACCAGGCGGCCGCAGGGCCGGAGCGGCTAAATACTATCGTTAACCTCACAAGGTAAAGGGAAGTACACTGCAGGGGAATGCACGAGCTCACTGGCAGGCAGCCTTCGAGGCAGCGAAGGAGCAGACGGCGAAATGAGCCGTGTGCATGCTTGAAGCAGTGTAGACGGGTTCCACTTGTCTGGAATAAATGGGCAAACGTACACAATATGGGTTCCCGTTGTCCCTACATTGGTCGCATCGATCTGTCAGAGAACGTGCGGGTTGCATAGACTTTGGCCTAATCTCGCCAAGAGGCGGTTTCGAGCCGTTCCCCTATTAACGGAACAAGAAGGCCCATCCTTGGGTGGGCAAGATCTTCTAGAGCTGCTTCTGAGCAGTGTTCGGAGCTGCCTGCGTGGGATTTGTGATGCCGACGCGAGTACTCAGAATGAGGTTGCTCCGTCCTCCACTTTCCGATACAAACAACGAAGAAGCACATTTTTTGTCCCTATCGACTTAGTACGAAAGCAAGGATGCTGGGAAAGTCAAGAGCCTGTGAGGGCTAAACGGCCGACAGGACTACCGCGCTCTTGAAACTATATAACGAAGAACCAGGAACTTCCCTAGCTGCTTGGCTGCTGGGTCTTCCCGTTGCAGCCTGCCTTCGCCACAGGTTCCGCCCAATGCCTCTAAGAAAACCGTGCCAAGTGGATGTCGCAAAAATAAATCCACCTGTGAACTACGCCGACACGTGAAACAATTTGACAATCCCCACACAGGGGGTCTAGTTGCACTCGATCGTGTTGTCGCTGTATGCACGACAGGTGCCAAATAATTGTGGCTTTTTGCTGTATCACTTTGCGCACTCAGAAGTGACTTGGAGACAATTCTCCGGTACACAAGTGAAAGGGCGAAGCCCAAAGGAACAAGCTCCAAAACTTGCGGCTGCAGCGATATGTGCTGGACCCAGCCTGAGTATCGCGTCAGCAGTGTGCAGCAGCGCCCCAGTGGCCAACGGAGAACCGCTGGCATATTGGACTGGTGGGGTGAAGTGCGCCGTTGGGGATAAGCCATGCGGTGATTCCCCTGCTGGCAAGCAGCTCTAGTCAGTCCCCTTGGAGCAGCGTCTCTGGAGCAGTTTAACGTGATGACCCACAATTTTATGATCAATTGAAGGCACCACTTATCGTTATCATCTTCAACGAGAGCATTCATTAGTGTAATATTTTCTCCACGATGACACTGAGCATTATGCACTGCACCGGCAGCCCACTATAATGTGCCATGGCGTACCCTTCGAGTGGTCGCACTGAGGTGTCCAGCTATCAAGAGCAGCACGGGCACTTGCATGGCAGATGTCGTCTTCAGAAGCAAGGCGGTCCACCCTATCGGCAGAAACATCAGGGCCACTCAGTCTGCAGCAGTTCGTGCAAAGGCTGGGTGTTCTTCTTCAGCCACAAGCGCACCTCCTCGCTGGTGACGGACACTGCCTGCGGAAGAGGCGGGCGAAAGGGAAAATCCTTCCCCTTCGTTGTAAGGCGAGAAGATATGCGCGTAAAAACACGCTGGTGGTAGGCGTCAAGCCACGCTATCTCCTACACAAGCAGAAATAGAGGGAGCGCAAAAGCCCCACGGCTTTAGCTGTACAAATTCTGCGACTTACACCGCCAAAAGGAGAATTAAAGCTGCAAGACACTTAGTTCACGTGTAGAACTGAACCTAGCTGGAAAGCGTGTTGCGGAGCCAGCAAGCTAGTTCGCTGACAGGCGTTTCCACGTGAGAACGAAAGCCCCGGCAAGCGCTTCCAACCTTTCGTAGGCTAACCTGGCGCGTAAGGAGAGAGGCATCGATGAGTCTGGCTTGAATGGGCACAAGGGTGAGAGAATCGAATTCCAAAAATCGCCTGCCGCGGTGGCTGAGTCCACTCCTGCGCACAACAGCAGCAACAGCGTGCAGAGGCGAAAAATAAAGCAGCTGCATGGCTTCACGCCAGTCTAGATAGTGAGCCAACACACAAAGTGCACACCCAACACACAAAGTGCACACCCAAGTTCTCTAGAAGTTGGAGGGATCATGCACACTCCTGCAGATTTTGCTTTCCAGTGTGCAAAGCCTCAGCAGACAGCCGTGCCCCATCACGCCGCACGTGGTATATTTACTACCAGTGGCACCTGAAAACTAACACTGGTAGCGGCACAAAATATATGAACAGCCAAAATATTCACAGGAATATTTTTTTTGCGTGTCCTGTCCCCTGTAGTAGGGGTGGCTTCCTTCTAAGGCTCACGGTTTCACCGCCGCAAGGTTCTCTATGCGAATACCGAAGGCTTTATCCTTGTAAAAGCCAGGCTCTATAGAGAGTACAGCGCCAGGCTGCATTTCATGAAGCGATGCCGCTCCCTGTCAGCAAGTCACACACAAAAGCAGGCTAATCGGATAGGCACAGACAAAATCAAACCTGTTTTGCTTTGGGACCTATTAACGGTATCACCTGCATTAGCCGGGAGAGGTCAACAGACTTATATGTAGCAGCAACTTTTTCTGCTACTGCAGCAGTAGCTGAACTTGGCCCCTACCGTCAGACGGGGAGAAATGCCTATGGGGCCTTCATGCACGTTGAGAAAGTGCCCAACTCCGTGTCCCGTCCCTAAAGTGCAACAGGTGCATTCAAAAGCTTCGGGGGAACATATGCGCTCCTGTGATTTTCCTTGCTTTTTGTGTTTATGGGCTTCTGCGTTGCTTGGGTTCGTGTCCTGCTGCGTCCAGTTGTGTGTGAGTCGCTGTGCATTCAGCAGTCATGCGCTTCGCGTGGCTGTTAACATCTCTTTGTTAACATGTGCTGAAATGTATTGCTACCATGTTCTGCCCTACCAATGGCACCCTAGCTTACAATCAGTCTACACTGCTGTGTGTCCGTGCGTCTGCCCGTGCCTGCCAGAGTGAACGCGACTTAAGGCGGAATTTACCGTGCATATAATCGAGGCCCCTGTTCCAAAGGTGTTGTCTCGCTAGTGCATCGATTTGCGGTCCTTTTGAGCCCTCAGGAAACTTTTGAGCGCTCAGTCCTATCATCCCCTGTAGAACAAACAAAAACAATGTATAAAACCAGCCCCCGCTAGCTTGGGAGACACAGCTCCGCAGGACCGCAAAAGTTCGATGGCGGCACAGGCAAACGAACATACAGAAACAATACAGGTTATATTCGGAGGCATGACAGCACGAAGAGAAAGACGCCATGGAGATAACGGCAATCGCTCGCAGACGATCAGGCATGGGGACACAGACAACGGGCTGCTTTTTGTGTATCTAGGCTCCTTAGAAGCGTTTCATCCACTGTTTTGATGCCTCACCTTCAAAACGAGTGTGTAGGCCTCCTTTTGCTCATCTGTGGGCTCGCCAAGGTGAAGCGTGCGGGTAACGTCTGTAGTTCCTGTGAGGTACTGTCCTCCCGAGTCCAGCAAGAACACCGGGGATTCATTTTGAGCGGGAGGGTCCCCACCAGGGCCTCTTACTGTAACGCATAGTAAGCCTTGAGGCTCGGACATGCGGGCCTTAAGCTGCAGACTTGTCTCCGGGTCTGGCCTGAAAACGCCGAAGACGTAATTGGTAACAGTGCTCCTTACTGTTCCTGCTCCAGTAAAAGGGGAACCCGCAGGCACCTGTGAATGACGCATTCTCACCTGTAGTGGGCTAACGCACAATTGGAGCCGAAGCAAGATATCGATGCAAAGGAAGTACCCCTGAACAGATCAGACTTTCAGGGGGAACAAAAGGCGACACAAAAGAGCAAATGAATGCAATGAATGGAACTACGAGCGAAAATTAACGACATGCGCAGGTACACAGCCTCACAGGCAATTTCAAGTACGTATCTAAGCGGTAGGCATGCTCGTCGATAGCTTCTCCCATGTTGGGAAACAGCGGTCCAGAAGCAGCCGTCTCTGCACTTGACTGAAGCACTATTGGGACTTGGTTTTGATGCAGGTGTGTCAAGTGTTTACCATGGCTTCTCTGGATGCATCTACGGCTTCCTTCAGCGTCCATTCCGTCAGGCTGCATTCTTGTCCACCATGCTCCTGCTGCTGCGGCGGCGTCATTGTCGCTCTGGCATTGGCTAGCAGCTGTTTCTCAAACCAGCAGAAGAAAGTGGCCAGGGCCACCCCGTCATCCTCGTGAGCTTCGGCCATTCCTTTGAGTTCCTTCTCATCCTTAGCAGCCTAAAAATGCAAAAAAAAGGCACGACAGGAGTCCACACGAAGTTCTAGCTCAGAAGTGCAGCGGAGCTTCTGGTAGCACTACGAAGTTGGATATGTATACTATACACAATGCAGGGCCAACCCAGCATTTGTTTTCCCCATTGATTTAACCCTTTTTCATGTGCACAGGCCGTTGAATATACCACTATGGTGCAGGCTGCGCGTGTGTTAGTTTGTGTCCGCTTTGCAAACCTTAGCAACAGAGACAGGTGTGTCCTTAACGATAAGGCGTTTCGAGTCAGCCAGAATGCGGTGTATTGCCAAGTTTATTTTGGGATCCAGCCAAGCCGCTCGCCGCTCATCAAGGGCCCCTGTTATCTGCAGCTTCGATCTAGGCTCATGACGTGTTTCGTCGCCGCCAGCGAGAAGCCAATCAACAGCACCGAGCAGGCCCCCATGCGTCTGCTGCTGCAGATCCTCCGGCAACTGTTGGTGCTCTCGCTGCAGCAGCTGCTGCTGCTGCCTAAGATTCCAGGTAAGGAGGAGCTGTAGGTCACTGGCGAGGCTTTCATAAGGCCTTAACACAGCACCTTCGGTCTCCAGTTCCGCCTTGGCCGAAGAGGATACCCTGGTAGGGTCCGTGTACACCCTGAATCCGAAAACCAAGCAAGTCGTTTGGTACACTGAAGAATGGAACATTGCCGGCACAACGGAGTCTATACGGAAGTCTATTCTGCACAGAACTAGACAGATACACTACGCAGAGAGAATGGACACAGAAGAGGAAGGAAGCCGCTCACAGTAGGCGCCAGGGGCACGGCTTCGCACAGTGGGGATCTTCAGTAGAAGCTACATTGGGGCCTTTAGCCAATAAGGCGTAGGAATAAAAGACAGTGCTGTTTGGTGAATCTGATCCTCGCAGGTTCGTAAGCCACGCCACTTCGTCAAGACTCTGGCGTACATGAACGCATCACAATGCCTAGGGTCCAGCGCCTCGTCCCCTCACTTGTGTTCTCAAATGTTGGCGGCCCAGATCTACAGAATTTGACACAGCCCCATCCTACACAGTGTGCACCTTGGCTTCACGAGCCCTGGAACCCTCAGCAAACAGCCGGAACCCCTCTCCATAACAGTCCATGAAGACTCACCGAGAGCAGCAGAAGATCTGCGCCTTCCTTTGCCATCGTCTGGACCGTCCTGGCCACCTTTTCCCGCGTAGACAGTCCTGCGGACACGCTTCCAACGCTTATCCCAAAGCTTTCAGCCCTAACAGTATAAGGACGAAAGACTAACAATTTCTTCCGATCGTCCGGTTTCCATGACTGCAAATTCAAGCTGGGATCTAATGCATACATGCATGCGACTCTTTGGCTAAATCCTCTCTCACCCCTAAATTCCTTCGGATGCGCGTACACGGAGCTTGAGGGGAGGACTGGCCTCTGGACACCCCATATCTCATCCACAAGGTTTTGATCCAGAGGAATGATGTGCCTAACCGACGCGTCCTGGCTCCCCTGAGCCAGCACAAGGACACCAATTCCGGGTTCCCAGCATCGGTTTAGCGGAAAAAAGAATGGCGGTGTAAACTCTAGCTACCTGATGGGTTTGAGCCTCTCGCTGGACGTTGAAACCGGCCTCCTTTATCTGGCTAAGGAGTCCCAGTGAAGTCGTAAAAGCATCGACACCAAGACGTCGAACTGCACATCAAAACAACACTCAAAGCTGAAGCACCATCAACCAGTGCACCAACTTGGTTACCCGCTAGGCTTCCACGTTCCTAACAAGGCACAAACTAAATGCGTATGGTGTCTTCATTCGGCACAAGGCTATAGCGTTAATGCTCCATTTGCCTTTTTATTAATCAATTGTAATGGCAATCCCAGCTTCAACGGACAGACGAGGCATTTCTAGGGTCCCCAGGGTTTTGAGCTGACTTTTCGTTTCTTGTTTTAGGAACTGAGTTAGCGTTGGCGTGTTTCCGAAATCCGATTTCATGAGCTGCCATAATCCCACGGGCAGCTGCTGCTCTGCTTGGGAGAAGTACCTGACCCAAGCACAGCAAACTGTATATAATACCAAAGACATAGCGATGGAGGGACTCCACAGATACAAATTCAGGTGGGACAGAGCACGAAAGCAGCCAAATTGTGCTGTGCCTCGATCATTCGTATAATTGCGCATCTCTGCCTGTCTCTATACATATTTCCGCCTTTCTCGATATTCTGCCGTTACTCTCTCGCGTTCGTAAATCCTCGCTCTTCTTGTTGTGTTCTATGCCGAGGCTGGTGTCGGCAGAGAGTCGATTGCTCACATGAAAAGGTGTGCACAGCTACATGCATTGTCAAACGGTACACTGAAAAACGATGATGGAACTAGAACAAGACACAGATGCGCGGACAGAACAAATGCCAGCAAGACTCAGCAAGTGGTAGACGATAAAGAGAATACCCAAGGAGGCAAAGAGTAAACGGCGCTACAAAACAGAAACAAGCTAGACGATGCACCGCAGCTGGGACAAAAAAATACACGAAACTCGTCCAGCCGTCAAGGCACAGCAGGCTTTACAAGAGGCGGCAGCGGTTAGAGTAAGGGGTGAGACAAGCATCCTTACCTTCCGTCTGTCCAGAGGAATGCACTGTCTCTCGTTACAAGGGCCAATCCATTTGAGCCACTAAAATTAGACAAAAATGTCCTACGGGCAAAAGCTCTAGCTGGAATTTCGCTACCATGAGCATCCGCATCATCAACTATCAAGCCATCCAGCTGATGAGCCTGAAGAAGCAAGCGTAGAGCTCCCAGCCGCTCGGCTGCGGCAGCGTCGACCCCCCTAGACACCATCCTGCTGCTGTCGCTGCTGCTTGTCACGGCGTAGTGCAGGGACTTGGAAGAGAGGTAGGCAGCAAGAAAAGGATTAAAGGGAACAGGGAAACCTCCAGTGAGAGGGAAGGCAACGGAACTACTGGGAAAAAAGCAGCAACGAACTACAGACACACATAAAAAGACTCGGCCCCACGCGTGCCGCATTGGCAGCACGTCTTCTACGTACTACCAGTGCTGCACCTGGTGTTCCTGACGCTCTTCTTGATAATTCTAGCGGTTGAGTTGATAGATTTCGTGAAATCACAAAGATACACCTCTACCCGTCACCTGACAGCTGAGGGTGGGCGATGCTGATCGGAGTGTCTGCGGGTATATTCCTGACAATGCTGGAGACAATATAATCAGATAGGCAAGGAAACGAGGAAGACTCTTGTTTGGCGTTGCGTAAACCCTCAATTCGTCTGTGTGCATGGCTGGCTCAACCTTTGTGGATCATGCAGATTGAACAGGTGTGGATGTGAATGCGCATTACCTCAGCACCGTTATTTAGAGTCAACCTTCCTGCCGGCCCAATCTTCGTACATAACGGCGACGGAGTTCCTTAATTACAGAAGACCAAATCTCAGTCTATTTCTTTAGGCCACCCCGTTGCTACACCCCAGTGCATGCATTTGGGAAGCCGGCAGCAAGTCACTGCAGGAAGGCGGGCCCCAAGAGCCTGTGAGGGACAGCTCAGAAGTGGTCCCTCCTCTCATTTGGTTGTTTATCTGAGAAAAGTATACAGCTCTTTGTCTGAATGGCTTTATGCGTTTACGTTCCCTCTCCGGCTCTCCACTTCCACGCCATGAAGTGATGTCCGCACTACAGACCAACTGCATAACCGGGACCAAAGAAAGGGTCGCATTCGCCTTATCGCAAATGCCTGCAGCTGCAGAATGACCAGTACATTTGTCAGCCACTCCGCAAGATTCCCAGAAGCAGTAGCAAAGAGAGCAATACTGCGGCTCAGGCTCATGCGCTGCATTTTGCAGCGGCGAAGTATTGCAGCGAGTGTAAGACGAACAAGTTGAACAGCAGAAGAAAAGTAAACTTGAACTGCAAAGCTTCTTGCGCGAATAGGCGCAGCTACAGCTACACGGGTTTAAGAACAACAACGGAGGCAGGGAAACAAGCGACTACGTCGGTTTAGGAAATGACTGAGCGATGGATCTCGCAGAAGAAGCATTACTGCCAGATATGCAATACCTGGCTCAGTGGGCACATCGTGGTGAGTGTATCGTCTGCTGCGTCTGCACATTTGCTTCTGCGTTCCCTGGTTTAACTTCCTGCCATTGCATCCTGCCGATTAAAGTGCTGTTTCGGCTGCTGCAGTCCCGTCTCAGCTTCTGTACGGCGTCTCATGCGGCGTAGCTTTTTATTTTCTGCAACCTATCAGAAAAAAAGCTGTCAGTTTTCTGTGGCTGACGGCTTGCGACTTGTTCTCAGAACGTCAAAAAGCATGAGCAGTCCACTCGGCATTTAGAAAATGCACGGCAGCAATTGAAAGATGCGTACCAGCGGCATCAGGACAAGCAGAAGCAGGAAAGTTTGCTTCAGCGGGAGCTGCAGCGAATGGAAGCTGCTGCTGCTGCTGCCATGCGTAACGATGAAGCTCTTGTTGCATCTCGGAGTGGCAGGCACAGAGAGAACCTGAGAGAGACAACTAGCTGGGCGTGCGGCCCTTCACCCTACGATCAGCTACAGGCTCAGCGGGAGGAAAAAAATAGGATCCAGAACTTTCACAACGAGAGGAACCCTAAAAGGCGTAAGTCACTAGCTCGACTAGTTACTGCCTGCAGACTGGGGATGGTGGGGATCTTGCAGCAGCAAGGGTTTCTAGCATATGAAATTCTTTCCTTTTGTCGTACAACTCTGAGTTTTGGTGTATGTGGCGTGGACGCTTTACAGCAACTGCAACAGGTGCCAACGTTGACGGCAATAACAGCGATAGCACCAGCAATATCGCATACAGGAGCGACTCTTGGGAATTTGTGACAGACCAGGGACTTCCTTTTTTCCGAAATAAACTTTCTGGAGAGGTTTCATGGACACCACCACCTGGCGCCAGCTATGTTGCAGCAGCTGCTGCAGCAACTGCTGCTGCCGCAGCTGTGCCCGCCGCTGTGGCAGCAGCTGCTACAAGTGCTGTTCCAGCACGCCCAGCCCTTCGGATAATTTCCGTCAAAAAGCCAGCAAATAAGGAGCAGCCAGACAGGTCGGGTATTGTCTCGTCATCTTCTGCTGCAGCCGCGGATGATTCTGCAGCGCGCAGTTCTGTTGAAGCACCACGGGTTTCTAATGCTGAGGTAGCACCGTCTGTTGATGCCGTGCCCTCATCCGTAGCGGGAGCTCCGCCTGGCTCTACCACTTCGACGACTGCTGCCGATTCACCACTTGTTGCTACAACGCTGCCAGCTGCACCTGCAGGTTCACTCGCTCATTCTGCAGCAGCACAGGCAAGTATCAAAGCAGAAACCCGTGATTCATCAAGCGCTGACGGCGCAGCTTATGGTGCTGCTTCAGCTATTGACTTCGCCGATGTCCCTGCTGTATCTTCTGTCGGTTTGGTGCCTGACTTCATTCCGTCGGGATGCGGCGACAAGAACGAAAGCATTCCTCCCGACTATGTGTTGAAGAGTGGCCATAAGGGTGTAGGCTTGTATAGAGACCGGCCCGTGCAGCGCGAACATAATCGTTGCAAGGAGCGACACTTCTCAAGTGGTTCAAGGCTGCTTCATCGCGAGCACTTGCGACAGCAGCAGGACGCACAAGAGCACCACGGTCAACAACAGCACAAGACAACAGTTCGTCTTAAGCGCACTAGAGAGGAAGAGGAGACAGCGCCGCGTGGCCCGTCAACCGGTGCCGCTGCTGCTATAGCTGCTGCGGCAGCAGAAGCTGCGGCAGCTGCAGCAAGTCTGTGGGGAAACGACGAAGTACCAGCAACAGCGATTTCGGAGGAGGAACGCAGCAACGAAAACAGCATCAGAGCCGAGCCAACAGCAGCAACAGAATCTGTGGTTCACGAAGTGCCTCATCCTCAGGGCGTCAGAGAGAGCCTCAATGGAGCGATTGAAGAGGACGAGAGCCACAGCTTACTACAGGAAAAAGAAAAAACAAAAGAAGCAGCAAATGCCCCAACAGAAGAGAATACAGAAGCAGGTAAACAAACAATTCCTGCTGCAGAGGGCCCCACGATTGGCCCTTGGGTAGAAGCCAAGGAGGACGGATGGAATGCGATCGCTAGCAGGCAACAGCGGGAGCAGCAACTGCTAATGCTGCATCAGCAGCAAGCTCAGGAGCAACAGGAAGGACAGCAGGCAGATGATGACGGTGAGCGTTGCTTGTTGTGCTGTTAGCTTCTTTGTCAGTCCTCCATCTCCTGTGTAGAGTCTAGGGCACTTTTGGGAGCAGAAGGTTTAGATTAGTTTTTTCATGGTTTCATTTCATGTGCAGTGGCACGATTACGGCGACTACGGGCTCAAGTGAAGCGGCACGGTATCCACCATGACTTTTCATGGAGAAAGGAAGGAGAAGCGGCTTACGTATACAACACCAACAGCAGCACCGGCGGGCAGGGCATTGAAGTGAGGGACCGACGTGTTCCTCTGGGGCAACCCGCTTTTTCGTGAAGCTTTTACCAATACTTTGTTGTTTACGTGTCTTGCTTTCGCCTAATCGCTCTTTCATTTTCGGTCGGATTACCATGTTTATTTTCCTACCTGGGCATGGCGAAGCCATTCCTGCCCATGTTGATATTTCCCCCTATTCGTACGTGAAGTTTACACTGAATTCTTGACTTGCTCTCGCTTTTTTGCTCCCTCGTGTGTTTTGATTTCACCATCTCCGCCAGTTTGTCCCCGTTTGGTCGTTCGTTCTCATTTTCACAAACTTATGAGCCTGCATGGCTCCACTCAGTTGCTTTTTACTCCCCGCATTTATTCACTTTCTTGCAATGCGTGTCTTTTGTTTCCTCGAGCTCTCTGTCACCAGTACAGCATAGCTGCATGCTTTAATGGGGGAACACCTACATTATTACTTTGTTTTCAGATCCGCAGCCGACAACGCCCGGCGGCGTCTCGTCAACAAATAGAACAAACAGAAGAAGCTGAGTGACCGTCAGCCCTCGGTTCTGTCCAGTTTGCTTGAAGGATGCTCCAGACTTAAGGAAGATAGCCAGTGTTACCTTCTCCTACCACTGAGGATTCAGCTTCTGTCATTGAGAACATTATCGGTAAAAGCAAAAATAGCAGCAGGACGAGTAGCAGCACCAGCAGCAGTGGTTGCGATTGCAGCAGGGACACTTGCAGCAGTGGCTGCTGGCAGGCCAGCATGGGGGGTCCAGCCAGGTGTACGTAAAGTGCGCGTTGGTATTTGTCAAAGTAACCGTCTGTTCACAGCGTTTGGAGTTTATGTTTCACGTCATAGGCTTGGGTAGGTAAGCCACCCATGGGCACATGGGTTGCCAATGCATGAGCGCGTCATAAGGGCTTTGAGGCAGAGAAGTGAGCGAAGCTGGAGAAGGGGAAGCCAGTAGACAATAGGCACAAAGGTCAGCATACAGTACATCCTGTGGCAACGCGCAACTCCCCACGACGTAGCACGGCATTCGGAACCTAGCTCACGTGTCGCGTCAGTCAGAAAACTAGTTGCCTCCGTACATCTGCTTCAGTCTCGCAATAGGATGATCCCGTTTTTTGGTATGTCTTGTGTACTTCCTTATGTGCCGGTTCACCGAGTCTGTAGTTTCTAAGAAAAGTACGTCCAGTGTGCATTTTGCAGTATTTTGTTTGTGGCAGAGATGCCTCTACACGTGAAATGCATCACATACTTTAGTACAGCACAAGGCTGACACGAGTACCCCTGTGGGTACTGAAGACGCGCCTGAGACCCGCCGCGAAGACAGCAACAATAAGGCAACTCACTATACGGAGTGTAAGCCGTCTGTGCAACTCTTCACGCCTTTAGGCGGCTCGGTGTCTAGGAGCTACCTGGTGTTGAGGTAAATGCTTCGACGCAAAGTGCCTACCAAAGGTGGGAATGCAGATGGCTTGTAGATGAGAAGAAGCAAGGCCGCGAGGCCGAATTGTTCCTTAGTTTGTTAAGGTGTACATAGATTCAGTAGTTGGGCCAGTGTGCGTACCTTCCTCCCCGAACTTGCTACCTTGCAGCCGAGAGACCCAGAAGTTGGGCGAGTCGTTCGGCTGCGCGACCACAGCACCACTTCAGTGTTGTTAGTGGAAATGGGGACATCTCTCATGAGGTTCAGTGCTACTCCGCAGAAAGTAGCTCACTACGAGGGGAAGAAGGATTTGTGCGACTCCTCACGCATATGCCCAGGAACGGGTAGGCTACATGATTCGGGGGTAAGACGGCAACGGCGTCCCCGCACGACCAAACCGCTGGAGTGCCTCCCTCTCGTCACCCTTTCCCCACCATGGCCTCACTACACGTTGGATGCAGTAAGTAAAATTGACCGCTATCCGTGATGCTGCACCGTGCATAGGTCCAGCCTGGTTGGTGGGCGCGGTGAAGCCTAGAATGTATCACCCCCATCTCAGGAGTCCCAATTTGGGCCGTTAAGGACCACGAGCAACAAAGGTGTTATTTCAGGATGAGTACTTAGCTGTTAACGGTTGTCTCAGCTGGGGGCTTTGGTGAGTCCTGCCTGGGCTCTTCGATAATCGACAACGAGTCGATTCGGCCACCTGCCTCGCTCTGGTTCAGTGGATATCAAGGAATGTGCGGTACATTGGTAGAAGTACTTGCTTCATAATCTGTTTCTGGGCTTTAAGTTCAGTGGTATGTGTGTGTGGTTCGCTGCGCATGCACACACTGCCCCCAGCCGTTTTACGAGCTGAAGGGCAATCGGCCTATTGCCTCCTTTTCTTCTTCACCTTCCCGGCTTGTTTTATTTACCAGTTTTAAGCCAGAACTATCACTAACATACGATGCATCATACCACACGCGTTGAACTCATCATGCCGCTAACGATGACCCGGTGAGCGCTGTCGAGCCAGATAAGTCAATGGTTTGGGTGTGATTCTATTTTGTCTTTCTTCCACGCAATACCAGCGGCACCTTTTTGCCGCATCAAGAGAAACATCGCAATATGAAGCAGCATGGTCGCAGCGTCCACAGCAGTGGATGCTGGAGCCGCAGCAGTAGCCGCAGCAGCGGTGCGGACAAGTGTGCGAGGTCTGCTGATCTGAGTAGGAGCAGCACCGCCAGCACGACCACCGGCTCCACAACTTCCGGCAGAGGTACCAGCCCATACTGGAGTAAGTCCAACAACACGAGTGACGTACAGTGTGAAGAATTGATAAGCGCGCGACGCTACGCCAAGCGTACGCACAGTAGCGGTTGCTGTTGCACTATTGACAGCAGCAAAAGTGGCGGCAGCAGCAGCGGCAAAAGTATTTTGTTCAATGCTCTGCGTCAC
This sequence comes from Eimeria tenella, assembly GCF_000499545.2. Lineage (NCBI taxonomy): Eukaryota > Apicomplexa > Conoidasida > Eucoccidiorida > Eimeriidae > Eimeria > Eimeria tenella. The sequence goes on from NW_013541843.1 coordinate 636,176, forward strand.
TACTGGGAAGTGGGAACTTCCTTCCGTTGGGGCTGCCGTCGGTCTTTGACTATAGGCGTCTCCTGCCTCTTCTACCTACTTCCGTGTGTTATATTGCCATACACTGGCGGCTACGGCGGCAGTAGCTTCAGAGACAGCACCAGAAGCAGCAGCAGTATCAGCGCTAGGAGAGAGGCGGAGTCATATCTTTGGGGTTTGGTGGCGGTGGCTTCCTTCTTGTCGGACTACGTATTTTCAGGTCAGCGGCATCACTGGTCTGTGCGTGCAGTGCATATGACGGACCGGTGGGTCGCCTCAGTTGCTCTTATGATGCAATGTTTTTACAATGTCCCATTCTGGTTTTCTGTTTCTCCGTCCACGGGGAGCTTGGGATTGCTCCTGGTGGTTTGCTGCTGTGCTCTCAAATCTCGCAGCACTTTAGCCACTTCTTATGCGGAATATGTCTGGTCACATACCGCCTGGCATGTTGCAGGCGCATCGGCAAGGTGCATTATGGCTTGCTTAGAGCCACAGTGAAGTTTTAATTCAGCTGCTACTGTAGCCCACGTGATTCTTGCGGCCGCATTTCGGGTTGTCAGGCGCTCCTGCTCCGGCCGAAAGGGTCGTCAAATAACTGTTGCTCCGACTACCATCACAGTTCGTCTTGCGGTGCACGCAGACACTACCTTCGTTGGCGCAGCAGCACTGCTCCGTGCTCCATCACTAGCAGGTAATCCTTTGCGAGGGAAGACCGTGCTGCAATAGCAGCCTCTTACGCTGTACATTCCCCGTTGGTTTTTGCAGCAACTGCAGGAGCAGCAAGCTGCACATAAAAGCAGCATATGTAGTAGAAGCTACACCTCATGCTGTTGGAGCTGCAGCTGACAGCGTCGAGAGACGCATAAGCTGCGACATAATGTACTTTTGGGACACGGTTCCTTTTGCTTGTTTCAAGAATTAGCTTGGGTGCATATGCGCCATAATGACGAAATTGCTCCATAAGTGGGTTGCTGCCACGTTTACGACGGGAGGACGGCGTTTCCGTGCAGGAGAAATATATTGGTTTTACTGCAGCGCTTAGTATGGATACTAGGATTGTTGTAGAGATCGGCTAGCAGCGGTCCGGGTCAATGGGCATCGGTTCTTGTCGGCTGAGCATTCACTGGCAGGCATGCTGACGAGCATGGGGACGAGGAAGCGAAAAGAGAGAGGGTCTTGACTACGCGTATAAGAGACGCTCAGAGGCGAACACACTTTCCGCTGCATGCATTCGTGAAGCCTATTGAGAGTCCTTGGACCATCGGTTCATGTTCTCCTTTGGTTATGGGCTACGCACCATCAATCTTTCTGGGATCCTCACTGTGAATCGCGTCTTCAAGATGCAATTTCCGCGTTACAGCTTTCTCATGTAATGCATTTGCAGTGATTCGGTATTCCTTGAACGGTGAAGTTACGCAGGAATTAAGGCTTGACGATTGGAGTCGAAACAAACTCTATTGGCTTGCGCCAGTGTACAACATGAGAATTTTGCTGTGTCATGGGTATTTCCGCATCGTAGAAATACCAACTAGGCGCGAAATGGAACCCAAGTACCGTAGTGAGAAACCTTATTGAAGCGAAATTCGTTAGCTCATGTAGACTCTGGAGAGCCTAGGCTCTTCAACAGCATCTAGCCCTTCGATTGCCTTTATTTGCCGTTGGTGCAGCAAGCAGTAGGAGAAACGCAGCCGCATCCGTCGCAGATAAGCGTCCCGAAGCTATTTTACGAGGCCTGCTGCACCTGCTGCCCCTCCATCACAAGGGTGCCATTCCCATGGTCGTGGGTAGCTAGCAGGCGCTTTGGTAGCCGTAATGGACGAGCTAGTCTGCAACTCATTGGACAGCAGCAAACTGAGCTCGAAGGTGCTGCTTCTAGGGCTATGCCTTCGTCGCAATGCAGACTTAAGGGCAACTTCGATATCACATTACCTGCGGCCACGCTTTTTCTCCTTTCAAAGAGGCGCACTGTTGCCCGTACCTCCTGGAGAGGGCCTGAGGGTAAGTGCCTCCAGACTCCTCTACCGGAGTTTTATGTGGCCAATGGCATCTCCGCAGGCTGCAGGAGCAGCCTGCGGGTCACGTCTCTTGCCGTTGTCATTGCCGCCTCTGAATATTGCTCTAAGCTACCCTATGGCTTCCATCTAAGCGCGAACACTCGCCTATCGCCAGAGATCTCCCGGCCTGCTGCTGAGGCAGCTGTTGGGCAGTTGCTTCATGTGTGTGCTGCTGTTCCATCTCCTGCCATTTTTCTGAGCAAGAAGTCTATAAGGTTGGCTGAAAAGCTGGTGGTGGGGCTCTGCACTGCAGGCTGCTGGAGGGTGTCTGGCTTCTCTGGCCGCACCAGTAAAAGTCAGCTATTCCGCTTCAGCCGAACAGCACTATGGGGGAGGCGAACCACTCTGTCACGCTTAGGACAACGACTGGATGCTGCTGCCCATAGATGAGGGGAAGTATGAAAACTTCGATAGCGTCACGTTTTAGAGCAACTCAGCGAATGCATGTGAATAGGGACCAGACCGCTGGTCTCCTATGACGAAATCCCGCACCTTGCAAGCAAATACTTGAGACCACCCCCAAACTAACGCTTATCCAGCGAGTCTCTAGTCAGTGCGGCGTTGCTCCATGAATGGCAGCACAAAGCTACGGCCATAAGACAGCTTGAAGGAGATGCAAGGTCTGCTGCCATTGCGACCCTCGTTAGTCTTTTGGACAAACAAGCGAAAGCTGGCAATGCCAGAAAAAAAAAACATCAGAGCGGCAGACACAGATCTGTAACTCTTGAAAGTGATAGTCCACCAGCAGCAGTTTTGTACTCCAGTCATGAACCCATGCAATGTGCATGTGTCATATTCTGGTCCTTGCACTGAATGGTTCTTCAAAGTCACCAGGTGCACCATTATTCGGGGCCCCTGGATGTCGATTCGCTCCTTTACTGGAATTTCTGCCACGAAGACCTCCACCTCTACTCTTCTCAGCAGGGGTGAATTTGCCACTAGTTAATCCAGACTCCTTGGAGCCATTCAGCTCAATCTCCGGCACACGCGGCCCGGATCTGTTCTGCTGTCCCCTTCCATTTGACAGCCCATCGGCGGATGTTTTCGTTGAATTCAGAGACCCACTGTTGCTACGCGAGCTGAGGGTGCCCTTTTTGTTCTTATTTCTTTTGCTGGGGCCACGGGTATCCGTGTCGCTGTCCTTTCCTTCGTCTACTGGCGGCTTCATCGTTGCATCTAGGGAATGGAAAGGCCCGTAAACTTTTGCCTCTGCGATGCGGTGCTGCGTACGAAGAGGGACAGCCAAAGTGGCACAACGGCTTCACACCCTTCACAACTTCTCCAGGCTGTTGCTGCCTTACCCCCTTTGTGGTAAGTGTAGGACTGAGTGCAGCTATACATGTCGCATAACTAGGGGACAATTAGTTGTTCTACAAGGCACCTTCTTCCGCTTTAATGAGTTAAAAGTCAGGACACTATCCGACGAATGTCCCAATAGCGCTGCTGAAATGCTCCAAGCCTTACCTGCGTAGCCGAGTTGCGCAGGAATCTCGAAGCCAAGTTGAGCAGCCGCCAAGAACCCAATGCTGCAATACACGCTGCTGCAGCTGCTGTGACCATGTTTGTAATCCCTCCATCAGCCAAGAGGCCAAGGTCCCGAAGGCACCTGCTGGCCATACGATCACGCAGACTTGCCCTCGCAAAGAATGAAGCCTCAACGGGAGGGACCACCGCAGGAAAAGCTTCGCTAAAAAGAAACTTCTGCGAGAAAATCCTATCCCATAGTGGGAGATTTTCGCTCAGGGTGCCATTGCTGCCACGCGAACTGTTGGCAAGTAATTTTGTGTTCAGACTTATTGCAGACTGTGGTGCTGCCAGCTCCAACGCTAAGCCTACGGAGGGACAAGAGTTGCAAGAACAATTAGAATTTTCCCCTCGATTTGGATGTCCACTCAGACACCTTCCAGAAGTTCGGAAAGATGCAGCAATACAGAACGGCCCCTTTGCGAGGTGCCAGTTAGTGACCTGGAATGGCAAGCCAGCAATAGGCGCCAATGCGGCTATAACAATTAACAAGCAGAGAGCTGGCCAACCCTCTGACCACCTCATCAACGGCATCCTTTCATGTTTACATCGGGGCTGGGACAGCGATCCGGGTGCGGAGTGAGACCAGTGACAACTCCACCTGAAACTCAAGATATATATCCCACTGCAAACAACTGTGTGGATCCGAAACAAATTACGGAATAAGGAAGGGGAATTGTCCAGCATGAGTGGAGCTGCTCCTTAATATCAAGCGTCACGCCTCACCATCTAGACAGCCTCATCCAGCCCCACGCCAGGGTACCTGTGTCTTGTCAGCAATCAGCACGGACAATTTCTTACAATCCAGATCGATGACTCCCAAGTATGTTTTGATTTCCTGAATTATTGACGTATACTGTAGTGTTACATATTGCTGGGGGAGTGGAAAACGGGACGCTAGCCACTGGGGACGTTATGGACTCCACCAAGAAGAAAGCTGACGCAGCAGGGGCAAGGGATGACTGTTTAAAGTGTAGCACTAAAGACTATGTGGCTGTTAATTTCTTGAGGTCTGGTAGGAAAAGCTGTAGCAAGTACTCTTTTTTGGGCAGCACACCGGGTCCACATCGCCAGAAGACCGCAAGAATAGCTAGTAAACAATTTCCAAGACCCGACGAAGGCATCACCAGCTGGCATAATCCCTTCTGCGCCGTTTCACTGAGAGGAAAATCAACTGTTTACGCCTAGGCGGAGCGGATAATAATATACTGGTCCTGTTATATAAGATATATTTGATGTTTCCGGGGCGTGGGCTTGTCGAGGGTCTCTGCCGCCCTAAAATTCAATACTTGCTTCAGCGCTATCCAGACGCCTGCGATACCAACAACATATTATTTCCCTTGCAGAGGACGAATACCCACCTGAACTCTGAAGCAAACGTCCGTATCGGTTTCCCTAGTAATATTAACTGACGAAGGGAAAGTGACTAGCTAGGAATTCTCGCTCCGCGGCTGGGGACTCTTAGGCCTGGGACCAAACTTTTGCTCGTAATTCCTCCTTGAGAGCAAATCGGAAAATGTTGGCCGTTGATTGGACGCTCGAATCGTGCTGCTCACGTGGCCAGTGGATAACTTTGTCCGTGATAGCAAGCTGGACGCTTGTTGCTGTAGTGCTGTGGCACTGCAAGGTCTGCGGCAAACACATTTTGCTTCAGTTTAAACTGCTCACAACATTTCTTCACGAGTTCTCCCATGCATCTGCCACGTGGATTACTGGGGGAAAGGTTAGAGGAATCGGTGAGTGAGGGCAGCTGCTGAGAAGCTCAAAGCGAGGGGGGTTAACAGAGCAATTACCACCTTGGGGACCTGAGTGAAACAATTATCTCGAGTGAAACAGTTGTTTCTGCAGCTGGAACCGCGTTCCACAGACTTTGGGACCAGCTTTATACGTAGATAATACAACGCCATCCATGCCGCTGTTATGATAGCTGTGACTCGGTGGGGAGACAGCTATCACAGCAAGCTTCGCTGTTTCTGGTGGAGGTGAAGCAGCCGTGTAACTTTGCTTTTGCTTGCGTGCAGAGGTTTACACAAATGAGGGAGGTGTTACGCGCACAGTCGGAGGAATTCGGTGGATAATTTTGCCTGCTGGATACATCGGGAGCTGCTTCTGGGGTTTTGTATTTACGCTTCTCGCAAGTATTAGCATTTGGACTCTCCGAGTAAGCGCTGGTCTGCTGTGCTTTATGCTGCTCCTCGTCCTATTGTTTTTTGCGAGAAACTGGACAATAGCTATAGTGTGCGTTGTTTTCCTTATTGAAATAGTCATTGTGTGGGTGTTCACCGAAATTTACCACAATGTTTGGCCTTTACGGGTTGCCATGCTGGCGATTGGAGCTATGAATAATGTGTACAGTCTTCTTGACATTCTGGATGATACAGTGCGCAGAAAAGAGCCTGATAGTGACGCATACAAATGCGCATCGTTGACACACTGCAGTAGCCGACTCTGCGGCTCGCTTTGGGGTATTCTGGCATTGGGAATCGTCATTGTGGAAGTTTATTTGCTGCTGGCTATTAAGGACGTTGGAGACGAAACTTTTTAGAGGCTTCTTGTTGTGCGGTTAGATAGTGTAGTACGATATTCCTCCGAAGCAGTCCCTAGCCCCAGCGTCGCGGTTGAGTCTGTGGAAAAGATTTACTTAACGCTCCAATCATCTTTCAGTTCTAGCAAGCTACTTTTATTCTATGACTTTTCGAGGAAGTTATTTTTATGAATTGGGCGCTCTGTGATACGTGAAATGCTCGCTTGAGTTTAGCGCTCTTGCTGTTAGACGGCAACAAAACTTGAACACCAAAAGATGCTCGGAGTCAAATGCTTTGACGCAGTGTCGCCACTAGGCATCAGCTTTAGGAGCGAATTAGGGGAAATTAAGCGGCCCAAACGTACTTGCAGCGTAACTTGCGGACCGGCTGCTACGGATTGTATGGGACAGTCTCAACTCCGGAGTTCCGGAGAGGGCCATTTTAGATGCTTTATCCGGCAGGTTAAACCGCCATGCAGCATTCCAGGCACTACGGCGGACAGCGGGTTTCCGTCATCAGTGCTGCTTTACCCTGCCATTTCTCATAATTTCTGGCTTTCTTGTCTTGAGTCCAGTGCACTGACAAGGGAAACCGATACCGCCTTAATGAGTAGATGCGAGAGGAACCCGAAGCAGGTTGGTTTAGCAGGGTAATGCCAAGCAGCGCCTAACAGTGACCTTTGGAGACCTACTGCACGAATCGCCCAAATTAGCAGTAGGCCAGGATATATGGAGTCTTTCACTGTTGACAGGGATGGTCACTGAAGCTGTGGCCAATTTGCACTTCGACATTAGGATGGTGTGCACTCAGTACCTGCGCAAAAAGGTGACTCAAGCGTTTGCTAAGTTCGGTAGCCAAAACTCGTTACCAGTGCTCAAAGGCACAGCCGAGCTCTCGAGTCCGCTTCTGGCACCGCCTCACTGAAGCCATGACCCTTCCCTACACCAATTTTTTTCGTAGCGGTCTAGTGCTTCTGCCGTTTCTTAAGCACCACCCGTGTTGAATATCGTGGTGCCTAGGGCCTCCACAGGCCACTTACCAAAGTCGCAGCACTACAGAGGCGTCATTTCGTTCTGCTTATTCAGATACCTACGACTCGATAGTTTCGAGTCCAACCGCTACTATCTGGTGGTTAATATCGGGGAAAACACGTAGATGTCCCGAACCAGTAGTCAGGACATAGCACGAACTATGTCTACAAGTGCAATGTACACAAATTTGCACTGGGCATACGCGCGTAGAAGTTCAACAACATACTGTGGTTACGGTCGTAAAGGGGTAATGTGGGGGTACCAGGTAGTTTCTGTGACTACCTTTTTACGGTGTTGCTGATTTCTTGCTGCTCGCAGGGGAAGTCCTGAATATGATTGCGTCAACTGGCATTTATGTTTTTAATTGAGTCTACGCCGGCAAAGCGAACAACGAGACATGCAGCAGCAACAACAGTGGCAGCAGACCACAGTGGTGGTGGTTGTGAAAAACTTATGGGGAGATGCAAAATGCAACGGTTCCCCGACCCGTCCGTTAGTGGACAAAGTTGAAGCTGCGCAAAAAGCTTTTAAATTAAATGGTCCGATAAATATGCCGCTTTTGCTCGCACGTAACTGGAGAAACGGCTTTACAGACAGTACGAGCAGCGCGTTGCAACCGCCCACCAGCGCAAGACTGGCCCCCTCAGTTTCAGTTCCACGGACCCTGTTCCGTTCCATTTATATAAAACTGGCTTCCGCTTTGTCCCATAGACACAGTGGTATTCTACAGTATTAGCAGACACACGCCATTACCGCTCAACGTACACCCGGACTTCACTGACCCTAGCAACTGCAGCAACGAGGGCAATAACAGCAGCAGATTCCGAGTTAATAGCACCTGTCCAACCAGATGCAGCCGCGGAGACTTTGGGAGCCGCGGGATCACCGGTAGCACGGACGGAAACAGCGGCAGAACCAGCAGAAACTTGGAAAATGGCCGACCCGGATGTCGCCGTAGCGGCCGATTCCCTTTGGAATTTATCCTCTTCTTCGAATCCTAATGTAACCTCTTCTGCTTCAGCGGCCCCACACACGTCAGCAGCCTCTTCATCAGCTTCATCATTTTCTGGAGCGGGAGCTGCAGGGGAAGTAGGAGAGACTGCAATCCCATCAAGTTTCCTCGGCACTTTGGTGCCGGTTCGTCGCACATTCATAGAAGAAGTTCCCGAAGATCTGCGATGCCCCATATGCTACGATGGCGCCGCCAACTGCAGCACTCGTTGCGGCCATTCCTTTTGTCTACACTGTCTTTACAGCCACATAACTACACGCATCATTCACCAGCAGTCTACCGCCTGTCCGCTGTGCCGGTCGGCAAATGCAGGCCTAGGAGTCAGCACCATATCCGGGGAGAAGTCAGCCAGAGTAAGGCAGACGGTCACAAGAAGGCCCAAGACTTTGTTCAGTGTCCCGTGACTTAATCGCTTGCTGAGCTTCATTGTCGTGCCCTGCTCAATCTGTGTTTCTGCGCACATTCCATTTTCTTGCTCCTCAACCGTCGTCCATAGTCACAGTTTCCTTCCGCCCGTCTCTGGCTTCAGTTGCGCCACTTTCTCATGAAATTTGCATGTATTTTCGTTGCTGTGTGCAGACGCGTGCCTTGCGCGTTCGTTGTTTGGGCTATGAAGGAGGTTGCCAAGTAGAGGGGCCTCTCTCAGAGGTAGAGAAGCACGAGACCATCTGCCCGACTGTGCTAATTTTCTGCAGATTCAGAGACGCAGGCTGCAGCACTCCTGTGCTCCGAAAGGAAGTATGCTTTGTTTCTGCTGCTGCCGTTGCCATATTCGATCCTGCTGCTTATGGCGGTGCTGTTGCCACAGCTGCGGTGGAGGCGTTGCTGTTACTGCTACCAGTGTTGCAGAAGTCACGCATGGTGCTGATTCTTCGTCACATCAGCTGCCGGGTGCAGTTACCCAAGATAGGTGCCCTGCTGTGGGCTGGTGCTTTCGCTGCAGGCGTCTCTTCATGAAAACCGTTGCCGGTTCAACCCGGCCGTGCGTTGCTGCCGGCACTATCTCTCTGGCTGCAAAGTCCGCGGTATAGAGGAGTTGCTGCAGACGCATGAGCCCCGCTGCAGGTATTTTTAGTCATTCATCCCTCATTGCAAGTCCGCAGACTGAAGTGATACATAAGTAAACTTGCTCGCTGCTCCCCCATCCCATTTCGTCTTCTTTTCAGCACTTGCTCTCATTTGTTGAGGGATGGAAGCTAACGTGACCTGCTTTTGGGTTGCTGATCGGGTTCGAGTAATTACCGAGAGCTGAGTTGCCTGTGACTTGCTGTCAGGTACCGCAACATGCAGAAGTTCGTCAATTGCCGCCATATAGCCCTTGGATGCGGCCTCCGCATTCGAAAGCAGTACAGAGAGAGGCATTCCGATTGCTGCGCTTTTAAAATACTACACGAATTCAAGCTCAGAAGGAACCAGCAGCAACAGCAGCGGCAGCAGCAAGAGGGCGACGGCGACCAACAGAGCGAAACAGCTGAGTACAGTGGCAATTTTGCAAGTGATAGGAATGTCATTCAGACAACAGCAACAACTGTGGAACGTGCAGATGATACAACGGCATCCAGGGCAGCACCAGCAGTTAGCGAGTGTGCCGACCTGTGCCTTGCACTCCAGTGGGCCTCCCCGCGAGCCCTATCGGAAGATATTCTGCTGGGATGTTTAAGCAACTTTCTGCCCAATGTTTCGAGTATTAGCGAGGGACGCTTTCCAGGGGAGTTCCACGTCGTACTTAAAGAGTAGGTCAACACCAATCATACTGTTCTGCCATTTTGGAGCTACTCTGGATGCCGCGCTGTTGCGCTGCTGGTACTTCCGCAGTCTCTCCAAAAAAACGTCTACTGTCGTTCAGACCATTACCCGTGATGTCGTTTTCGCTGACGTGGCGTTCCCCCCTAAATGGACCCTCCATTTTCCAATTCCTGCCCACTTGAGGCGCAGCACTGCAGCATTGACATCTGAGTGCGTACGACTGCATGCTTGTTTTGCTCTTCAGGGTGCCGCTGCTTGCTGTTCGCTCCATAGGGATGGTGGGTGACCCCAACATGAGTTCTAATCTATCAACACTAGGTCTTCTTTTCAAGGGGCTTACCACTGTCCAGTCTGTGCAGTTGTAGCCAGCCAGCTACACTGCAAGCTCTCCGTAAGATCAAGGCAACGGTCGTCCGTTTGCCGAGGACACAAACTACAGGCAGTGTTCCCACACATATTCCAACCCTCTAGCACGTGAATACTAATGAGAGAGCACCATGGCACCAGCTGCAACAGTTGCAAGCGTTGCAACAGCTGGTACAGGCGCGAAGAAATTTTGCTCCGAGGGCACCGGCGGCGTTTCCGTGTACTTGGTTTAGTGCTGCCTTGCACTTCTCTAGAGGCAGCGGCATGCCGTCACCGCTGCTTTGTAAAGTTTTGCCACCGTAGTGAATTTTTTCAGGTGAATTCATACACCTTTTGTAGCAGCAGTACCAGCCTTCCTCGGCGCCTGGGAGTTTCGCTGTGTTTCCCTTTAGGGTTCTGTATAACTGCCGTGCTGTCGTCCGGCTGTTTGATAGCGCTCAGCTGTAATAAGCAGCAACAGGTACAGCAGCAACTACGGCAGCACTAGTGACACCTCTCGGGTGTCCTCGCTAATGCCTGTAAAGGGTCGTTCTTTGGCACGGAGCGGTTACAGACCAATAGGCATTCAAGAGCTCAGAAAAAAACACAAGTCATGATCATCCCACAACCGCGCTGCGACTGCTATTTGCTGTCCCAGATGCGGTTGAGCTCCGCGTGTCAGCAGAAACATGAAGCAATATGTATGTGCTAGCACCTTCAAGCGCATGCTTGTTCTATCCCGGCTTACTTGGCGTGCCTACGCTTTCCTTTAGGTAGAAGGCATTGTAGTGTATGGGCGAAATATATGTGAGGAAAATGTGTCTTTGTGGGCTGACCTTTGCTCCGTCTCGCTCAGGGTCGTAGCGGAGGTACCAGCTCGTTGGGGTTGATGTTATCAGGTGTATGGTGCAGCAAAACGCATCGGCCACTGCACGGAGAGACAGTTCGTCTCCCCATGTGCCGCTTCGCTCCATATCTCTCAAATACCTATCAAACAATGGGGCGCCATCAAAAAAGACTTCATAATCTTTGCGGCATTTTCGCATTTGTGCGACAGCCATACGCCTCACATGCCGATGTTCGTCCTCCTTCCCAAATAGAGAGAATGAACACGAACGGAACTGGCAGTTGCCGTCCCCTACGGATGTTACTGTGCGGCATCCTAAAAACGACAAACGCTGCTCAAGCAGACTCGACTCCGTCTCCCACGCCGTTATGTTCTTTGGATAGCTAACGTGGGCTCGCGCAGCCGCTCTGGGTGATGTGCTGCTGCTGTTTGACGTGGTCGTCAGGACAGTGGTTGGCCTCGCCTCTTCTTCTCTGTCGCTCTTCTTGAAAGACCACAGGCGACGAAAGAAACTGGCACCTCTCGCGAGTTGCTTTTCATCTCCTTGCCTCTGCTCTTCTGCGTCATAGGCATCTGGCTTATAACTGCTAAGAAGAGCCACTCTGCTGCTCACCTTCTTTGGAGACATCAAAGGGCCCTTCATGGTGGACCCTTCGGCCCCTGCGGACGCATTCCTACCCTTCGTCCTGCGTCTCTTAAACTCCCTGTCCGCCCTCTTCGCAGCCAAGCGAGTCCGCACAATCAAATACGCCTTCAAGACAGTCGCGAAGCTTTGTACGTCAACTCGCCTTTCCAAACGATCCAATAAGACGAAATCATCTGTAGTCATTGGCCGAATCTTCGGGGCATCACGTTGCTCCTGGTGGCCGTCAAGAGAGGGGCCCCCGACTATGGAATATCCCTTTTTAGAGGGAGAAGCCGATTCGTCTGAGCTGGATGCGGAGGAGGAAGGAGAGGAGCTCAGCACTTTCGAGTCAAAACATGTGCGCACCATAATTCAGAAGGTCTGGCAGTGATGGTTGGGGCGGTGGAGATACCGATAACACTGCTGCTGCTAATGCTGCTGCTGTTACCGCTCCTACTACTTGCTGCACCCTTTCCTGCTGGTCTTGGAAACAACGCCCTTGACCGTCGCTCCGCGCGTTGCAGATGAATATGATTCTACTGGCCCGATTTCTGGGTCAGCAGGTCTACAGTATCTAGGGAGACTCCTGTTGATGGATATTGCAAAGTTTCGCTAGCCTTCTTGGGGCCGCCCCAGTCGCAACATATAGTGTCTGCACTGTCATCAGAACAGTCGCTATTGGTAATAACTATTCTGCTGCCGTCGTTACTGCTGATGCCAGGGGGAAGTAAAGGGCCTATGAGCCGTACTGGTCGGTAAAAGAACCCAGGATGATGAGCCGTTGCGGAAGCGCCCGTCGAGCTGAGAGTTGTCTACACACGAGTTTTCGTGTCAGTTTAACCTTTGAAGCACAAATAAAAAAAGAATCCAGGAAGACTGAAAAACTGTCGACGTGTTCAGCGACTCAAGCAGGTCCGCCTCGTAGATGGATCGACGCAATGAGACAACAGCCGTAGCTCTTGTTGTTCCTGGTTCAGCTATTGCTAATACTGCCAAATATGCTGATACGTCCTTGAAAAAAACACTACTACAGCAACTGTAGATTGAGGAATCGCTGCAACTGCAGCCGAACAAAGCGGAAGAGCGTAGGAGTGCTGCGCTCTACTCAGTCCACAGGATTTGCGCACAAAATGCCAGACTGCGGAATAATATATGACTAGTTCAACCATTTTTTAATTGAAACGTCGGCCTACCTCCAGTATTGATGAAGCCTAATGCTAAAAATCATAAGCGCCAGGTTGGGGCTGGTTGAGACTTAGTGGAAGCAATGCAGCGCATTTGACCAAAGCGGACCAGTTTTCCCTTCTTCCTCTGCTATTGACTCCCTAACTAGTGCATTTCTTCTCTGTATTTGCGTTTACAACGAGGTAAAACATCTCATATTCAACCGAGATCGGTGTTTCCACTAGTTTGGTACAGTTAGATGGCTGTTTGGTAGTGCTTCACCACCTTGAAGTGCTAACCTGTCCCGGCACTGCCTTCCGGTGCTGTTTATTGCGACTTCTTCCAAATTAAACGCTGTAGAGTGCTTCAGACATCGCCAGATACAGCACAGGCCCACGGGGGAAAGAATTAAGGCGAGTTTGTCGGGTATGCGGCGCTGGCCAGGGTAGCGTCGAAGGCTTCAAAGCAACAACAGCAGTGGCATGGGAGCCCGCCATGGTGTCGTAGTGCCAGAAAGGGGTTCAGGCACTGTGCCACGCGCTCATAGCGATAACACGGCGGACAACTTCACTTCAAATATTGCTAGGTGCCCGCAGTCACGTCGACAGGGAAGTTCTCCGCAGCGGCAGCCCCTACCCTTGAATACGGCGTCAGGGTTCCACAGCAGGTGCGTGTTGCGCGTGGGGAGTACTTCGTGTGTTGATCTCCCTAAATAACCGCCTGGCCAGCGCTGCTCCATGAAACGAATCCCCTTCAAAATCTCGAGCAAAAATTTTCGTTGGTGCATAGTCGTCTCCTCTGAGCTTTTTCCGCTCTTTTCGCGCTGTCTCGACTAGGCCTTAGCTCCACATGAACTTCTAAACCCATTCAAGGTTCTCCTTGTAGAGTCCACCTTAGACGCTCTCGAGTCACGTAGCATCAGCTAGCATTTAGATACATTGGAAGCTTTGTGTCCTACAGACCATTCTCGTTGCACTGTGATGGTCAGACCCTGATGTATCTGGACTTTGTCCTAAAAATTTTTGTATTGTTGCTCAAGGCTGCGCATACTGCAGCGCATCTCTTGAAGACACGAAGTTGTATAAGTAAAATGTGTAGCCTCCGTAGCTCAACATCTTCATGAACCTACGAAGAGAACTTTCAATGCTTTGTTGCACAGGCAACCACAACGGCAGACATTCGTGCACTCACTCGTTCATTTATCCTGAGAACTCCCGCCGGTATGCAACACTTCGTAAGGGCACCTTGAACGCAGGCTTCAAAATTGTCTGCAATATAACGAAATATTCCCTTGTCGCGCCGACGTTAACAAGTGCAAAGTCCGTTAAATGTAGACTCGTCCACAGTGATGGTTTGCCCAGAAGACTGTAAATGGATGTTCCAGGCTACGACCACTTTGATCGTGCAGTCACGCACAAAGGTACACTAGTACACTAGCGTTCTCTAGGACCATGGCGTGAAAGCTAAGCAACACAGGGAGTTCATGAATGCTGGATGATCGGTGGTGAGCAATGCCGATTAAACAACCTTGCTTATGACTCCCTTTACTTTCTTTTAGTACGCCGCATGGAGCAGTCTTGCTTTCACCCATGTAGCCCCAGATGGAGGGCGCATTCAGATTTCAGTCTCCCTATTCGAGCAGGAGTACTGTCACAGCGCTCTTGGAGCAAATTTAGTAAGCACAAAAGCGGTCAAGATCTGGCCGGACGGGTGAAGTTAACGAGGTTGAGCTGTAGCAAGCCAATAATGACTCCAAAAAGTCCTGAGCACATGTGAATATACAAATCGCACAAAGACCGCTCGAAATTGGGAACGTTAAGCGACTGCAGGATCTTTAGCAAACGAGACTTAGTGCTCTTTGGCGTACTACAAGGAAAGCCCAACTGCTGCCAAATCATTTCGTAATCACACAGAGGCGCCAATAAGTGCACGAAAATAATGCACAGTATATTTTGATAACCCGCAGTTGCTACTGTAAGGAACCTCCACTGACGAACTGGTATCCATGCAGCCTTTCTTACCAAGAGCTGACGCGAAAATCTCCACAATAAGCATTTTGACGAATATTTCTGGCCTCTGCGCGTCGCCGAGGGCAGCTCCGCTACCTGCTACGCCCACTGAGATCCTGTGAGGATCGGCACAAAAATACTAGCGCTTCTCGTGGAACGATGACACGAAGAGCCGTCGCTTCCAAGGGCGACTCCCTAGTTAAATTACCGTTTACTTTTGAGCCCTGGTGCAAAACAAGCTTCAAGGGGGCTGCTAAATCATGAATTGCACAAGGCATGAGATTTCTGTCCGACAGCCAAGCGAAAGTTGCTCAAGCAAACTGCGCTATCCTCACCCCGAAAAAACATTAGAGAGGCCCACGGTAAGCCCTGTCGCTAAAAGTCCCCATCCAGCCGCAATGGCATCTGCTTGCCACTTCTGTCAGCAGAGACAATGAAAATGAGCACACTACGCACGAAACTGCAACCGCACGAAACAGGTCAACCTCGACCAAATTAAAGAGCCAGCCTGTTGCGATATTCATCATCCTTACTTCAATCTTGTTGGCATCCATCATGCTTTGGATGAAATCCGGAGGAACGCCGTCCAGCTTGCCTAAGTAAAAACGTAAACAGATTCAGGCGTATACCTTACAGTTAGATTTACAAAGAGGCTACTACGTGAAAACAACGAGCAACAAACTGTTTCGAGCGAGTAAAAGAAGCAACAAGAATCGCCGGTCTTAAAGAACCTACTGGCAACCAAGATGGCAATGATAACACCATATATTGCAGTTGCCTCGCAAAATATTACAGACACCAAATTCTTCGACCGAATCCTGGGGGACTTTACAGCTGCGCCAAGAAGGCTGCTTCCGGTTATGAATATTCCCCTGAGAAAAAAAAGGGAATGCCGCAGAAGCCCCCAGTTAGTGCAACAGCACTGTGAACGGCATCCATGGCCCCACATTTAATTCGATGTCAGCTCAAGCGACAACTCATTAACGAAAGTTTAGGACATAGACTTACCATGCAGCACCAATCGCTGAAAGTCCCAACGCCAGGGCAACACCAAGTGCTCCCCATGCGACTGGAGGAATGTCACGAATGATATCCCCCCATCCTGTGTACGGCAAAGCCACTCCCTGTTGTGCCATCCTCAAGCGAAAGCGCCTGTATGCCTGAGCAGCTCCCTGGCAACCAGCCTGCGAAAAGGCCAGTGAGGCTACCAGCTATGGTCAGGCAGGAAGGCCCTTCACTAGACGGAAAACTGCGTAAGAATTGGGTTAGCGTTGAGCCCGCCCTTTTGCATTCCTACTGTCCCAGACGACATAGAGGATTCCCCTGCTATGAATATCTGAAGTTGTGGACACACAGGGGGCAAGCGTATCCAAGATGGCTAAAAGAAACTGAATCCACCTGATTTTAGCCATTAAGAAAACATACTCAGGTACTTTTTTGTTCTGGAAGCGTGCTGGCAGTAATAACCCACCAAGAAGCCAGCGCAACTTGCATGCGCGCTTCGTGGGTCTGAGACCGCGAACGCTGAAATTGTAGCCTCACTCGTTGGAGCTTAATGAAAAAGAGTGCCAAGCTGAAACTGAAAAATATTTTGGAACGTAGAGTTGAATAATTACCGCTAAGGTATAGGAGGGACTTCAATTCCACAGGAGTACCCTCCGGGTCCCATATAGTCTAGGTGGTTAGGATACTCGGCTTTCACCCGAGCGACCCGGGTTCGAGTCCCGGTGTGGGAAGTTTGAGGATGGGCTCACTTGCCTTTTGCAACGTGAAGCCGTCATATTTGGGGGGTCTTGAGCTCAGTTGACTTTGTAAGTTGGAGCCTTGCTCGTTTCAGGCAAGCGTTTTCTTGTCCCATTTGGGTACGAAGAAGTCTAGTATCTATTTTACGGAAGCTTCGCGGCATTATATCGACTCCAAGAATCCAACCGCCGCAGAAAATACACACAACAGAGCCTTCGAATGTTCAGAGGTAAATAAAGTTGAACTATTCTGGATACGCCGTGCAAAATTCGGCCAAGGGGCACAGCACCCAGGCTCTTGGTTGTGGCGTCAGTTGGGAAACGCTGGAGAAGGTAAGCAGTCGCCGTGCGCTTTTTGCTAGTGGCTGTTTGGGACGCTATCATCTTACTTGGTTGGCTCACGCAGTTACCAGGTTTCTTCTTACAGTTTTATACATGTATTGCAACAAGATTTCGAAGCTTCAGAGTAATCCTCTTCGAAAGGACTTTCCCTCAGACAGCTCACACTCAGTTATGTGTTACTGGAATAGCACCGTAGGCGCTGACTGCTTACATAAAGCGCATTCAGGTGGTGCAACTAATTATGAAGACTACGAAGATATGTAAACTCGAGCTATTCAGTCCAAAGGTTAAGACTGATCGTCTTCGAAAGGCCTTAAACAGCCAGCACTCAGGACTCACGACTATCCAAACTGTGCCGCAGGCGACGACTGTCTAAGTAAAGCGAAGTTATGTGGTGCAGTTAATCATAAGAATTGCAAGGATAACCACGAACATGAAGCCCTTGAGACAGGGAGATCCTTGTCCCTTAGTGGGCGTGGTTGTTCTAGTTGTAAAATAAAAAATGTGCTGTGCAGCGGGAATTACCAGCTCTGAGTCCATATATGTGCCGTTTCAGCATAGGAATCACATAGGACTCTTAAAGCAAATGCAACTTCACCATCTCATGCATAGTGCCCCAATTTCGTGCCCTATGGTTACATCATCAGCCTTCTATCTTCTGATAACTCTGGTCTCTTTCACAGGATGTTTAGCTTTACTGGTAGCATCGGCGTCTTGAGAGAACGGTATTATCTCCTCTCACTGCGCTTCTTCGCTCTCTCCGCTGCAGCTGCAGCCTTCAGAGATATCGCTACGCTGCTGTCTCGTCAAAATTGCCCCCGTTTGACTACTTCTCGCAGATTCCCGTGATACTTCCGGTTCTTGGTCTGCGCTGAGCTCATGTTCGTGCTGCCTTTGCATCCAACTGAGGTCACCTTGGGAAAACACCACTTCGTCTTCTCTATCAGCACCACAGCACTCCATTGTTTGGCACAAAAGACCAGCATCTTGACCTTTGGTCTTTCTGTACTCGCGAATGTACTCTTCGGGGACCCGGACAGTTCCATCTGGAGACACAACTTCAACTTCTGTCTCTTGAATCTCTGCTGGGTTCTTGCGCACCATAACTGCAGGCATTTCCGTAACCTTCTGGACGGGATATGGAACAATAAGAGGAGCAGGGCACTCAAGAGATACGTCGAACTTTGGTACGAATCGCTCGACATGAACGATCTTTTCCACCGGTTTCCACACGTACTTTACTGTGTCTACATACTTCGGGACTTCGATAATCTTGGGTACCTTCTTTTCGATTGTATCTACCACTATTTCTTTCTCCACAATTCTGTCAACAAACTTCACCTGGGGGACTTCAACTTCGATTATCTCTTGTTCCCCCACATACTTCACCACCGGGCGAGGCACTTCCCTTATTTCCCATTTGGGCACAAACTTATGAGTGTACCCAGTGACGATCGGCACCAGAACTTCTCTTTCAACATACTTGTACTTTGGTATTTCAATGTTGACCGGCTGAGCGTCGATGCGCATTTTGGGGACTTCGTGTTCCACTCCCTGGTTGTACACCCGTGGCTTCACTGCATCCACAACGTCTACTTGAGGCACTTCAATGATCTTGTCGCGCCTGTGAATCTCCTGAATGACTGGAACAGGCACAATAGGCTGCTCGCAAGTCAATTTAAGGCGGCCGTCCCTACTCCAGGTCCATAAACCATGGTTTGCCTGGTGGGCCGGCGGGGGTTCCGCATAACAGCATGGCCCGCAGCTTGGATTGGGTGTTGCCGTTCCATCACTTCCCTGGGCGCTTCCGAAAGCATAAGGGGCTCCAACCATAGACCCCTGACTGATGAAGTTGGGAAATCCGCTGCCGACTTGTGGCAGCGAGTGGATTGGCTGGTGGCTCGCGGTGCTGACGCCGACGCCTCGTGGCGTGGCGTCGCCACTTTGTATGTTAGACATTGCTTTTGAAAAATGTGCTTAAGTATTGAAGGATCAAATAAACCTTACAACTATGGCAAGATTATAGATCGGCGGGCTCTGTAACCCGCGTGAGGCTACGGCCGACGGCTCGCTGCCGGAGCCGCTGCCGCCAGTTCTGGGCAGCGAAAAATAGAACACAGCTGGAGGATTCCTCAAACAATAGTGGATAAAGTTGAGGCAAAGTTGAAGCAACAGGCTGAAAATCTCCTGAACTCCTGTAAAAAGAGATGGAAAGTGTCAGCTTGGCGGAGCCATTGGGACCGGCCGTGGAGGTATGCAACCGCATCGACTTTGCGAGCGCAGGGCACCTGGTAAGCAGCGAAAGCCTGACTTGCACTGCAGAAAGATTGGAAGTTTCACCCTTCAGTCAGTACTATTTACATGCATTTAAAGTATTTACGGGATCTAAGTGTGAACTGTGGATGGGATGCATCGAATTTCCAAGCTAGTTGCTTTTGGAGGTTGATTTGTGTTATCTGGCACGGGATGCCTCGCTCTTGTCGGGAGATACTGCTCCAAAAGTAGCTGAAGTTACCCAAGTTCAGCTCTTCTATCTCAGTGTGTTGTACGAACTATTTGTTCTGAGAAGATTTAAAACATTTTGGAGCCCGCATTCGACAGAGCTTGCTGCTGATACCTCACCACAGCTAGTTAAATTCACTGCAGCGCGCCACTCCGTGTACATTTTATGGCTCAATTATTGCTTTTAGAACAAAGTGAAACCTTCCTACCTTTTGCTGAGTGTTATTGGCGATGCGCAGTGCTGGACAGAAGCAAGGATGTTAAATACAATGAAATTGAACACATGAACAGATAGTAGACCTACACATAAGGGCAAAGGGCTGCAGTGTGAAGAAGGCAGCGGGTTGTGCATTGTATTTTCTTACCACCAGATGAACGGCCAAGGACAGCACACTGCTAGGAAGGACTTGGATAGACAACCTTCAGAAAGTGTCTTGAGATGCAAAAGTAGGCAGTGTTAATTGTGGAGATTAGACGCAGGGCCATTCCGAAGCTGTGAGCACAACGTTTAGCCTGAACAGTGAACCTTTTGACTGCTTATACATCTCAAGATCAAATAACAATCTCGACAGCGATGCGCCAAACTAAGAACACTACTGGCCTGCACTGATGAACCCTCCCGTAATATAGGCAGTGGAGCAGCACCTTAGTGAGCAACCCTCCTGCATTGATGGATCCCATTGGTCCTGGAAAAGGAACAGAGAAGGCTTCCTATCTTGATTCAGCTAAGTTTGCTGACAACAGAGAAAACGGAGATCAGTTCCCTGGAAGTGACTGGGCTCCTGGTAACCGAAAAGAGGGGGATTCGATTCAATCATTCGTCACTGCAGTTTCGCCACTGCAGTGTTGTAGACTGTCTTCCCTGTAAAATCATGAGGCGTAGGCTCCACTTCTTCAACAAAAAACGAGAAGAATCCAGGATAAAACAATTTTGTGACTCAGCGTTCTACGCCTAGTCGGCCTTTTTTATGTCCCGTCTGCGCTTCTCTTGAATGACCCCCCACGGCAGCTGAAAGGGGATGCAAGCGAAAAGCAGCTCCGTCCATTTTTTGTGCACAGTTATACTTTGACCGTCTTCCCCCACTGTCTATTAGGAGAACTTTAAGAGCCATCAAGGAAGCTCAAGTAATCAGAGGCGGCCGATTAAGTAACTGTGTCCACTCCTGACACTTCTAACACCTTCGCAAGTGTGCAGTGCGAAAAGCCTTATACATTGGAGCCGCTTGTACGAAGCACACGCAGCACCTGAGCAGCGCTCAAGTTGAGAAGGTCCAACAGGGTGGGACCGCTCATGAGGCAGGTACACTTCGCTGGGCTAGATCTGCCAGCGGCAACTGATACTTGCCATGCCACATTGTCAATCTGGGAAACAACGGCGACAAATATCATAGATGTCCTTCACAAGGTCCTGAGCTACCTAATATTTGCATACACTGCTGGGCTTGAAACTGCCGCTGCTATAGGTTTAGACCAACTGGCTCGAAAATTCGGCGTCTGCCTAAAGGGGTATACTTGGCAAAACAATGTATTTATGCCTTCCCTCGGAAACAAGCAGGTGCATTTGTAACAAATGACAAGGTTTTCCAGCTTGGCCAGCACTGCTTAAACTGAAGACCACTGTTTGCGCGCGAAAGAAGTCTTGACCTGCCTACAGCTGACCTTCCTGAAGTCATTCTAACCAAGATCTACAAGGCAATGCACGGGCAGCACGCTGTAATGGAAGAAACGTCTTGAAAAACTACGTCCGTGCGATTCGGAGGTGCATAGCCCACAGAATCCTGCCATCTGTACACAGCTGTCCACCACGCAACTTTGGGGAGGTTTGGGCGACAGGATACAGACAACCAGTCTAAGCTGCTACAAGCGCGAATTCACGTCGATCGACAACTACGATTCCGTGAGCAACTACCACTCCAGTTCGGGAACAGCATGGCATTTAGAGCCTGTGTGCACAACACACACGGAAAATCCTGAGCACCCAACGGCGTCCCAAGCTCTTTGTGTGAGCTTTTGCAACTTTTGCAGATACAAAGCAGCTTTCCCTACAAGAAGAGGAGAACAAGGGTCCCTACCTTCCTCGTCTGTAGTAGCCAGCCGAAGCTGTTTACGCAGATCCAGCAAATCGTTCAGAGCAAAAACAGTCTTGTGTCCGTCTTTCCTGAAGATCCAGAAGGGAAAGCAAATAAACATAGTCCCATGTTTCTTACTGTGTGGTACAGGACGCGAGTATCATTCGCTGTGCAGGCGAAAAATACGAAGTAAACTTCATCTGTATACGCTTGCACCGAAAATTCTAGAAGAGGCATCATTGTTCTCACCAGGTTATCAACAGTGTGCTGTTGTTCGTTTCTACTAGTTTGGCTACATGTACTTCGTCATCGGCACCACTGCAACATCAGCAATGCAAATGGAGAGGAAAAGCAAATCCATTCAAGTGAGTAGACTAACAGGGAAAATGCCAAGCAACCCACGTTCAGCTACTACGCAGTCAAGTCTGTATGCGCAATTTTCGTCCACTTCTCGAAGCGTGGCAAGCCGCTCAAGGCAAAAGTGACAGGCCCACCCTCCGAATTCAGTGAATGGTCGTTATTGACAGAGTTTACATAGAGGCGCCACGCAGGAGAACTATCAAATTCCGGAAAACTAATGCACAGGCGTGAGCAAAATCCATGCTCTGCATGGCACGAGGAATTTTTGATTTCCATTTCTACATGGTTAGCTAAATCGTCGGCAGTTCGTGGCCTCACGCTACGACATTGACCATCACATAACTCGAGCCACTAATAAAAGTGACGAACAAATCGGCGAGAAGGAGTCACAATAGCTTTCAGAAAATCCCTTGAAACAGATGTAGAGGAACTGAGAGCGCTTTCCGTAGAAAACCGGTGTGCCGGCCCACCTCAGGGAATGGCCCTCCGACTGTCGTTTTCTGCATTCTAAGCAACTGCAGCGCGACCGCAAAATCTCCCCTGAAAGTTCGAAGACCTCTTTCATCATGAGTGGCTCTCCTGCACTCAAGAGGTGCTGAACACGCACTTGACAGCTAAGATTGCCTCAGGGAGCCATTATGACTAGCGAATATGTCAGTACGCAGCCATCAGCCCATGCATGCCAAGCATGAGTTCAGCTAGTGAAAGCGCCCACAGCCACAGGTCAACAAGTGCAGTAACCTAAGACTTGAGGCAGAGCAAATTCGATTTTTGCGTCTTCCACTGCACTCTGTGGTGGTGGGCCCTAAGCTGGTCTGCCTAGAGGACCCCAAATGTGTATCCTGCTTTCCATATACACCCACACGTTAGCTGATATCAACGAAAACATGCGCTGAAGACTCAAGCAACACTGCAGGAACACCTCCACTTCCAGTGTGCTTTCCAAAATCAATCCTCACCCTCTCCTAAAAGAGCTCCTTCTGGACGTAAGAGAGCGACCAGGACAGCAGACCCATCTTCAGCAAGGGAAGGCTCTGGCTTCAGGGAGCCATACCGAATAGTAGAGAGCTCGCAAGCCACCCTGTCTGCGAGGGTGCGAAGAGCGTTCCACACCTGAAGCACCCGATGGGAAACTGAACCAGCAAGAAAATGTATTGCCGCCTGCAGGGGTGTGAAAGGGCTCTTGTGATGGCGGATGCCTCGCGCTATCTTTCAAATAAAAAGACGTCTTAAAGAAAAAGCGGCGACAAGAACTCCATCCATCGGGTGTCAAGGAATTGCAGTTCTGGAACACCGTAGTTGACGCACTGGATCTTCAGGGCCTAGCCTGTCGACAAATGAGTCCCTTGCATCAGGCAGCGGAGACCCTGCAAAGTCCCCAGAGTTAAGCCTAGCATCGAGCGGAAGCAATACTAACTGACGAGCCGCGCTCAACTCCGCCAGTCTCTGCGTGGCTTCTGGTCGGCCGAATAGCTCATGCCGCTTATCACAGCTGTCACAAACGAAGTAGGCCATGTTGCAAACAACCGCCAGTGTTGGGATACAAACACTTTTCAGCATGCGAATGCCTTTTTCTGCGTCGACCAAACTGCAACAAAGAGCACCAATCATGATACTTCGCGAAATTCGCAGTTGCACAGGCTGAAAAAAGCGTTGAATCTCCAGTCCCCATCTTGCTTTCATATACTGGTTATGGAACAAATCGTGCCCCGCTACAAAGTCGTGAACTTAGGCTCTAGCTCAACTTTAAGCTTCATCCTCTCAGCGCCTTACCTGAGAGCCTGCGGAGTAGTAACAACTACACACCCATCCAAGGGCGCCTGCTGCTGAGTGAGAGTAATGTGAATATCTCCAGTTCCAGGAGGAAGATCCACGACTAGATAATCTAGGATACCCCAGTGCGTGCCCGTTAGCATCTGCTGAACGACAGAGCTAACAAATGGACCGCGCAGTGCGGAGTGCCCCTGAAATAATAGACAAAGGGCTGCCGTGACGTAATGAAACGAAATACATTTTTTTGGTTCATGAAATGCTGAAAGCAATCAGAATGCCCAGTAAACAAGCGGGTGCAACAAAATTCTAGCAGACTATCTAATGGGTCACAGCCAGTTCGTCATCCCAAGTAAATAACTGTCCCCCGACACTCGCCTGGTAATTCTTTTTCGTAATGAAGCCATACGACATACACTTGATCCCTGAGACTACAAGAGGAACCATGAGCAAGTTCTCTTCGCGTGCAACTTCAGTTGTTTGCGACTCTCCAATGTTTGCTGCAGGCGGTTCGGAGTTCTTGATGGGCCAATCTTCATATTCAATGCGCCTCCGTCGCACTGCTGAAGTTCCCTGCTTATTCTGTACCTGGAGTGGTACCGTGGCACGTGATTTCATATTATCTTCTTCGTTCGAACCACACTCTTCCTTTCCAGCAAATCGTACACGGGCTTCCTCCTTGTTAAGCATGGTAGGAAGGCTTGGCCCATAAATATCGGCGTCTAGTAATCCAACCTTCGCACCGCTCCTTCTCAGCATCAAAGCGAGGGATAGGGCTACAGTACTCTTACCAGAGCCTCCCTTACAGGAGGCAACGCCCAGTATATATTCCACTCGCCGTAGGTTTGGGGGACGACCAGGAGAGTCGCCCCGGTTCGCGGTCATTGAATCCAAGGCCACGTCCACCTAATAATACGTACATAAAGACACGCATGGACTTACCCCTCAATGACAGCTTACGAGAAATCGCTGTGCAGCGGCTCATAGCCAAGCACAGTGGGTAGATATCGATACAAAAAAGGTACTCCCATAGACAAGTGACGCTAGAAGCAAACACTCTCACACCCAATTGCTCATTAGGCTACCACATACCTTTTTGACCCATGGCAACTGCTTCACAACCGCTTCTGCATCTTCTTGTATGCGACTCTTGAAGGGGCAAGCAGGCGTGGTGAGGCAAAGGCAAAATTTGACGTTTCTACCTCCACCTTCTTCTTTTCCTATCTGAAGGTCCTTAACGAACCCGAGGGAGACAATATCACGGCCTATATCCGGGTCTTTCACCTACAGCAGAGCGAGGTGTCCACAAACAAACAACGGTCACACTGCCTTCCCCATAAACATCTTGAGCAGCCACTTTCCGCTTCACCAGTTAGGCATAAGCGGGCAAAGATCATAGTGCATGTACGGCCTTTTGATTAAGGCGGCACCTGGCGTAGCTGGCTCAAGACTTGTCCATGGAAGGCACGCAGAATCGTCTGGTGGGACTCTTCGAACAATTCATGAGCTTCAACAGCAAGATCCCTCGCTGCGTCCTGAGCTTGTGCTGAAACTTCGGACTGACTGTAAGACAAAAGCTCGGCGTCCACAAGGTCGGGATCCATCGACCAGGAATGTGAGGAATTGCCATGCCATCAACTCACGCAGAGGAATTGTGAAACTGTTGGCGAATCACACAACAAGCAACCTTGAAAACAGCAGGTAGTTAACTACCACGAGAACAGCAGAAGTAAGCAAAAGATCCTCATGCGTTCTTTCATTGCAGGCAGACAGGTCGGAGCCACGAAGTAAGGACCTTATCGCGACTGAGCGACGTAGGCTAGCAGCTGTCGCGACCGCTCGGTCTCCAAAGGTCTGAAGCAATTCTGCCTATCTTTTTTCGAGCCAGTTTATTCTGTCACGAAATGTTAGAAGGCTGCCGCGTTTGGCGGGCTGCGGGGCCACGAAAACTGGTGGGGGAAACCTGTACGCTAGAAAGGTATAACTGCTCCATTAACCCTTTCGCATAATGAACGACTCACTATTACTATTTGCATACGCCAGATTAGTCGCATTTGCGAAACCTTCTGGAACGACGTCTACTCAGCTGTAGTGATCGTGCATGCAAGCATCACGATACAGATTTTGGATATGATCTCAGAAGGGAATATATCGAACAAGAATAATGCTAATATTAACAGTGCATTTATTTAAGCCGTCATCAAGTAACATTAGTAAGACGGCATTACCTCGTTTCGTCGCTGAGTTTGTTCCCCAGCAGCGGAGCAAAGAAGCGACGGCCCCGATTAGACGCCGTAGTTCATCCTGAAGTACCCGCAGCTGTTTGCGTGCACTACGTCAGCTTTTCCAAGCACAATAATGCATCTATATATAATCTGAGCACGCTGAATATCAGGGTGAGTACTAGCATTTCTTGGAATACTGGCGTGCTGCTGGCCACATTGCACGGTTGTTCATTACAAACGCAGCACCCGTTCCACAACGTGGAGTGCCGTCAGTTCGCAAGCCAAACTCCTAGAAACACAGTTGCGCTCCTCTTGGAGGACTATTGAAAGTCGTGTGAAATACAAGCGGGGCCGAAGGAGTGACATTTTGTTCCTTCCAGCGGAAGGAGACAAAGGAGGTCTGGTAGGAGACAGTCGAATCGAAAAGATGGCGGCGGATGGAGCCACGAGGGAACCAGAAAGTGAGGATATGATGCCCACAAGCGGAATTTCCAAGCGTCAGGGCTCCAAAATTCTAGCGGAAAGAGTGAGGCACCGCACCCCAAAAAACTTCAAAGCCAACAATACTGTCTTTATATACACACTGCTACTCAGTGGTAGTAAGCGGCTTTCAATAGGCTGGATTCCCAAGGTGAGCTTCAAAAGTACCGAAAAGTAGTCGGCTCGTCCATTAGTGCCAACACTAAGCAAGAGAGACGGATTTCCACTTCGACCCAGGGAGACACTTCAGCCAGGACCAAGAGCTGGCAGTCATCCGATGATCCAAAGAGCTTAGAGAGCCGTCTGGCGGCTATCAGGCAAACGCACAACGCTGTTCTTCAAGGCATTGAGGTTGCACAAGATAACATGATCAAAATGATGCAAGGTGACACAAAGCTACCCGTTGGATGCTAGAGGAGCAAAAACCACTCCTTAAACACAACAAGTGGTTCCGAAATTCTTTGGGCGGCTTGAGAGAAAGAGTTGTGCTGTCGAATTGTGTCCGTTGGGTGCAGAACAGGAGAAGCAGTACTTAAGAACCTTCAAACTTAAGTACGAGAAAAATACTGAGGCTGCACACAAGTCCTAGGTAACAATGTGCAAACTGCTTCAAATGCTCAAACGCTCTGATCGTTACTGCTGGGAAGGAGGGGTGATACTGTTCTGAATTTTCTGGCGAACATTTAGGACTGAAGATATCTTGGAGCAAACGAAAAAGCTCCAGAAGGTCCGGCTTCAAGCCTTCGCTCCCAGTACTGCAGCTTGGAGGAAGTTATTTTGTTTCTGATGGCACAAGTCCCCGTAGCATCTAAAGCAGCTAGTGTTATTAAAGCCATTTCCAAGAGCTAATCTAAACCAGGTCACTTAAGTGAGTGGGTCATCTTTGGGGTGCCTTGCCAACGGGTACTTGCTGCTCTACACTTTCGTGCGTTCCACCGTTTTCTTGCAACAAGTGCTGTTTTTGCTTTCTGGCAGAAGCAGAAGCCCCCGCTGCAACTAGAGACCTTGCATCGAATGCTAACAATCAACTTGAAGGCTGCAGAAGAAGAAGCAAACCATTTTGCCGAATTGAATAAGTCGTTGGTCTGCCAAAACCTTTATTTTAAGCTAGAGACATCCCGATACTACTTTGTTGGAGAGACTTGCTCATTCTACGGCAGGTGTAGGAATTATGGCTAGAGTGAAGATTTTACTGAGGCTGAAACGCAGCAATCAATTGTTCTGTGATGGTTTAGATGGACAAAAATACACAACTGGTTAAAGAAAATGCAATATTACGGGAACAAAACGATATCCTTGTTCGACGAATGGCCATTAAACGGCGGCAACAAGAAAAGCGAGGCGGGCCAAGCTACATCGTTGCCAAAAGTGCACTATCCGTCATATGAAACGCGAGCAATGTCATGACGTTGAGTGAAACGGGGGAAACTTTTCCCCTGCTTCAGCTACAGTTTGAGTGTCTGTGTATAGTAAGCACAGCATTGGAAATGCTAGTACAACGGCATGAAAGGATCGTACGTCTCTGTCGAACGTCTGGTGCGCAATGATATAGAGGAGGGCGAGCTTGCTATTCTACTCGAAAAGGGCCATATAGCCTGCTTGGAGCCTTCCCCAGATGTGTCCCCTAGTCTTCTTCGCCAGACTGTTACACCCAGAACTCTGGCAAAAGCCAACGCCCAATGGCGCCAGATTACGAAGAAGGAAAACTATGGTGAGGCACATTTAAAATGGGCCTTGAAGCGTTCACGTGAACAGTGTGGAAAGCTAGGAGCGAAATATCCCCATGAGTGCTATTTGAGCTGAACACAGAAAGAGAACCTACGAGGAGCGAGGAGCTATCTCGGCTACATGCTCTCTGCAACAAGCAGAAGAGCGAACTTACTCTTATGAAGGACACCGAAGGTCGTCGAATGGAGCTGGAGCTACTTTTGAAGCAGTGGTCTGCTCGGCTGATTGCCGCTACTCGATAAGTTCAGTGTTTGCTGTAGAAATAAAGGAGTCGCGTGCAGGAAAGAGGTCTCTAAGCTGATTCTGCTTTGTAAAACGACTTTCAGAATGTCGTAATGCATGCTTATCAAAGTCTGTACATCAATTTTGTCGCTTCTTGGTACAGTCTACTGGATATGAAGAGTCGGCTTACTGATGCAAGGAATAGCTTAGTGGTAAGTTTAAAGTGCAAAAACGATTGGATGCCATTGGTGTTGTAGGCTTTTGACAGGTACCTACGGGCATCCTCTCGTAAATGTTCGTTCAGATACGAAGCAACGATGCAAAAAACAGTGAAGAATGCATAAGAGGCGAAGTGAAACTTTCCATGGGTGACAAGGACGAATTTTTAAAACTGATTGTGAAAATGGAGCAGTGAGACAGCTAACGTTCTTCATGCACAGCACAAATGTGATATTTTTTCAACGCTTTCCACCACATGAGGTTCAATCGCCACAAATATATCCATAGATTTGCCACAATACACGGGAAAGTCGTACACACAATCCACTCGGGAACTGCTATGTTAAGTTTTCTGGATCAGACTTATCAAGCTGCTGCGTCAAAACGGCAAGGCTTCGACCGAGGCAACGAAGATAAACCTTTCTTGGCTAGACAGTAAAGCCGGCGAAATCAAACCAGAATACGCACCCGTCCTCTCCTCTGCAAGGAAAACAGTGCAAGCCGAAAAGCATGAGCTTAACATGATGGCCAAACGTCCAGATAGCATACATCAAATGGAGAACAAACAGCCGCGCAATATGTAGGAAAGGCCGATTGCATGTGTTGCTGGTTGAAAAATGATGTGCTAGCTGCCTTGAGTCCTTGATAACGCCGCCACCTTTCTTGTTTTCTTCAAGACAGGGCTTTGCACATCCATGTCTCTATTCGGTTTCAAAATTTAATTTGGAGCCTAGGCTGGAATACAGCACTTTTGAATATGCTAGTCAGTAACACTCTGTTCTTTGGGGAATGGCTCGTCGTGGCTACGGGGACTGTGTAGTTCATAGGCACTACAATAGGGCTTGCCGGTGACCTATAGAAGATAGCTAGCTAGCGACCTACAAGGGGTCGCAACACTGGAGGAGGACAGGACCCTCTTACTAGGATCAAAGTAAGGCAATTTGTCTGCGAATTAACGTGCTTACGATAGAGGTGCCTGAAAATGCGTGGAGACTGGGGCTGGCGATAGAGCCGGCACCAGTGCAGGTGTAGTGCCAGGCACTACAATTGACCTTCGTCGCCACCCCTCGAGGCTTAGTAACGCGAACGGGCATGAATAATATAGAATATTTTAAGGCATAAGGCACCACTGGATATTAGGAAATCATAAAAGGGAATAGTGTGCTCGCTAGCCAGCACCGGGTATGGGGCTGGATGCGAGGTTGGTGCCGTGACTCAGGCACTGACCCTCAGCGAGGGTCAACAGTCAGTTCTATTATTTTGGGTTTTTCTTACCTCTCAATAATATGAACTCAGCTGTATATGGCCATTTAGGGTATACAGCAGTAGTTGGCGAGAATCATGGGTTTTAGATAGTAGATGCAGAGTGTGCACTTAATCAGACTAGCCCAGGGACCATACGTAGTAACAGTGTAGGCCAGCTGTTCACTACAGCAGGCCTCCTCCCCAGAGGGCCTAGGAGGCGAGCTCCCCGAGTGGCGCGAATTGAAAGACAACAGACTTTGGAAACTTAAGAATAACTGTATTTCGATATATGTAAGCTACTGTTTCAAGGAAATGTGCCAACGTTAGGTGCCGATCATAGGCCCTTCTCGAGGGGCAGGTAGCAGCGTAGTCGCAGCAGTAGGCGCTGTGCACTACATTTGGGGGCTGTTCCGGGATTGAAATCTTTGTTCTTTCCGGACTTGGGAGTAGAAATACTATGTTTTAATAGCTCACGCCTAGAATTCTTCGCTCGGTAAGTGATGCATCTCCGCGACGGACGCGTTATCGGCCCCACACCGCAGGAGACTTCTACAATGTCAGTCAACAAAATGCCCAGCGGGACGCCAGCCCATCATCTCCATGCGACTCCGAAGTCCACCGTGGCAGAGCGGCCGCATGGGCATAAGGAGGCGCCCCCGCAGGTGATACCTATGACCAATGTTATGCCAGGGGACATTCCCTTCGTCACCTGGGACCAATTCCAGTCTGCAATGAGTGTGATTAGAACTGTAATAGGGGGAACCGGAGCATCCGGCGCAACGACTCCTATACTAGCTGAAGACGGCAGCACTATGCAGGCCTTTCTGCTGCCCCTCGAGCGCCGGTACACCCAGATGGGATTGGAACCGCGCGAGTGAGGAAACGCACTTATAGACCACCTTGTGGGCCCGGCTCTAACGTATTGGATGTATCTACGGAGAACTATCGACCTAAGCGACTGGGCGACAGTACAGCGCAGGCTTTTGGAGCGGTTTGACAAAATAATGTCGCAGAGTCAATTGCTAAAGGAGTTGGCTAAAGTACGGTGGAATGGTAACCCGAAGGAATACGCGGACCGGTTTGCGGCTGTAGCGGAGCGTGGTTTGGGTGTTGCCCCCGACGAACACTCTGACTATTACTGCACCGGGCTACCGACGGACCTCAATCTTCAAATAGCCAATAACGGGCAGGAGAAATATCAGTCGTGGGAACAAGCGGCAACAGCCGCAGTACGGCTCTATGAGCCCAAGCAGAGTGTGCTGGAACTCCGAGAAAGGACCACTCGAGCTCGAGCCATTAGGGCTGCTATCCAAGCTAATGGAACTCGTGGGCGCCAGGAAATTGAAAATCGACCTGGGGGCACCCACACGAACTGCTTTGAGTGTCAGGGTCGTGGACATCCGGCACGTATCTGCCCCAGCAAAGGGGAACGTACCAAACGTCCGGGGAAATATGCAAGAAGTGTGGCGGTGTGGGACACTATGCTCGGGACTGTCCTACGTATGAACGAGGGCGGCCCAAGCCGGCGGACAAGAGCAGTAGGGAGCCCACCCGTCCTAGCACTGAGAAGACGGAACGATTAAACGTGCGGGCCTAGGCGTGGTTGGAGACGAGCGTTCCAGGCCGCGTAGCCATGGCAAAGGGATGATATGTGCGGTAGCGACAGGCCCTAATGCCATTCCAGTCTCCCTTGAGTGGGGAAACCAACTCCCCAGCACTGCGGAAAGAACTAATACGAGCGATGGGCACGCGGAAGGGACTCAGCCGCTTTCGGAAACGCGGCCGGAGTCTGGGTCAGCGTCGATCCTGAGTGAAGAGACTCCGGAAGCGACGACGGATAGCAGCAGGAAGTCTGCAGAGGCAACAGAAGACGGCTATAGGTTAGACGCGACAGAGATTGTGCAACACTGGTGGAGGGAAACTTGCCCGAAAGAGTTTACGACCAAGGGGAGCATTGTGTTATGTGGGTGCGACGGCGGTACTTCGCGTTGAGCTCGCTGGGAGTCCTTGTGAGGCCGTCTTGGACAGTGGGGCTCCGAAAAGTTTCATTAGTCCTAAAACAGTCGAACGACTGCAGCGGAAAGTGCGGAGACTTCCAAAAGACCATAGGTTCACCGTAGCTACAGGTGAACAACTACGCATTGATCGGGTTTTGACGGGATTAACGATGTGGTGCGCACATGCACGTTTTTCCGGGGACTTCTCAGTGGGACCCGTTCCCTATGACCTAGTCTTGGGTTTGGATTGGCTAACGGAACACAAGGTGGCCTGGTATTTTCAGTCTGACAAACTCCGAACCTATGTGAATGGCCAGTGGTGCGAGTTACCGGTCGTTCGGACTGGTGAAGCAAAGCTGCAAGGTAACAGTCCCACCGTAGTCCACCCAAGGACCCCAGCAGAGCAAGCATATGAGATGTTGGCCAAACAAGTGGCGGGTATCTCAGCCGAGGAGACAGCTGTATTCCTACGCCCGCCGCCAAAGAGGTACAAGTCCCGCGCGAAGACTAGGGCCAAGGCGCGGATAACGTCGCCCGCTCGTCAGGCGGCGGACGATACTAACGATCTCAAGACTCCGTTGCACGGTTTACACCTCATACTGGCTTTGCCTGAGGCTTGTTCGGCAGTGCCCTTAAGACTCTCGGATGAATGGCAAGGCGCGCTTTGTTGCGCGTTGATAGGGAGTCAACCCACGTCCTCCGGCTGGCGTAGTCCTTTGGCCTCAACCGCCTCGGTGACAGCGGAGAGTGACGAGGAGTCTCCCTGGCCTATGGCAAAACTCGAACACACTCTATTCGACGAATGGATCAATTCAACTGAGGCGCAGGATATTCCAAGTGAGGTTGCTCAGGTGCTGCACGAGTATCGGGCGGTTTTCCCCGATACCTTACCTAAAGGCATACCTCCGAAACGCCCTCATGATCATCATATTCTCCTTGTGCCTGGGAAACTCCCAGCGAGATCTGCAATATACCGTATGACCCCAGATCCGCTCACATTCCACAAACAGGAGATAGCTAAATTATCGGACGGTGGTTGGATCGGACCGACCTATTCGCCTATTTGCTCTCCTACGATCATGGTGGACAAACGTGATGATGGCTCCGGGGAGCGGAAGATGCGTATGGTTGTCAATTACCAGACTCTAAATGCCCTTACGATAGCCCCTGATTTTCCACTACCTCCCATTCAAACCATTCTGGAGCTGCTCGGAGGCGCCAAGTATTTTTCCACCTTGGACCTGGAAGCAGGATTCCATCAAATACGTATGGCTAAGGAAGACCGGTGGAAGACGGCCTTCCGGTCCGTTCTCGGGCTATTCGAGTACCGCGTGATGCCGTTCGGCCCTAAGGGTGCTCCCGCTACGTTCCAGGCCAATATTAATGCCTATCTACAACCTTTATTGGGACACAGCGTTATTGTGTGCCTAGATGATGTACTTATCTATAGTTCCGATCTCTCTGGGCACGTTCCTCTCCTGTGAAAAGTCCTAAGCATTTTTCTTAGACATCACTTCTACCCAAAATTCCGCAAATGCAGGTTTCCAAGGCAAACAATTACATATTTGGGTTATACGATTTCTGCTGCGGGGATCAAACCTGCAGAAGATAAAGTCGAAGCCATCCGGCATTGGCCAGAGGTGCTGGAGGACGAAACGCAAGTACGCTAGTTCCTCGGTACCATAAATTACTGTCCCATGTTCATGGGACCGGACTATGCAGACGTTGCCCGGCCGCTGGTTGATCTAACGCGTAAAGACGTCAGTTTCGAATGGACAGAGCTTCACACGCAAGTGGTGCGGCAGCTCAAACAGCGCTTAATCGACTTCACTACATTACAAGTCCCTGACACCACGAAGCCCTTCGACTTATACACAGATACCTCTGGTTATGCAATCGGAGCAGTTCTGGAACAAGATGGCAAACCCATCGGCTTCCTCAGTCAAGTCATGAACCCTACGGAACAGTGATACTCGATCTACGATCAGGAACTCTTGGCGTTGGTCATGGCACTGGACAAGTGGTCGCACTTGCTCCGTGTCTCCAAGGTAACTGCTTACACTGATCATCAAGCTCTCACCCATCTCGAGTGACTCCAAGCATTGAAGCCTCTGCGCGGACGGACCGCCCGGTGGCTAGACTTTCTTGCGGAGTTCCCGGATTTGCACATCACTTATGTTCAAGGAGCGCGCAATCAAGTTGCTGATGCCTTGTCTCGCCGTCCCGGTCTTCCTAACACCTGCTCGCACGACACACCATCGGCACCACTGATGCTCGCAATAGGACAAGCCAGCGCGGCTCCCCGCTCTCGTGGTCGGCCTGCCAACTACAGGGAACTCGCCAGAACTCGTTCACGACGACCTAGACGACGCAGTCTGCCGTTTGCACCTTCAACTGCGCCGCTGGAACCCAACCCAGAGGCGGAACATCCTACACTCACAACGAAGACACCAGCTGACCCTCCTGATGTTCGCCAATGGCCGCAAGCTTACTCGAAGTGTCCCGTTTTTCGCGTTCCCTACAAAGCCGCAACAAACCAACCAGGAGAAGCCCTGCAAATCGAGTTGCGTAATCGCCAATGCACCTTTCGCTACGTGCAGCCTTACCTGCACATCCGCGTTCTTGGACAGTGGCGCATCTGCGTCCCACAATTCCCTGAGTTCCTTACTCAAACTCTGCATTCACATCACGACCATGTCGCAGCCGGCCATCGAGGCCAGAAGAAGACCTTTGCGGCTCTCAGCAAGCACTACTATTGGTCAGGAATGCGTGCCTACACTACTGCTTATGTTAAGTCATGCACTCACTGTCGATCGTCAAAGTCCCTTAACCAGAAGCCTGCAGGCCTTCTTCAACAGTTGCTCATCCCGTCTCGTCGGTGGGCGCACGTGAGTCTTGACTTTATCACAGATCTTCCCCTTACAACGACAGGGCACGACTCGATTCTTGACATGGTCGACTCCCTCAGCAAGATGGCTCATTTCGTTCCTGCAAAAAAGTCATTCACAGCAGCAGACACCGTGGAGCTTCTCGCAGACTGTCCTATCCGCTATCACGGTTTTCCAGAGGTGCTCACATTGGACCGCGACCCCCGTTTCCGGTCGGATCTCTGGAACCAACTCTGTCGCCGCTTTAACATCAAACGGCGCATGTCCTCGTCCTACCATCCCCAAAGCGACGGCCAAACTGAACGGGTTTACCGCACACTGGAGCAGATGCTTCGCACCTATATCAAATCTGACGAACGCGAGTGAGAGCGTTTGCTTCCGGCCTTGGAACTTGCCTACAACACAAGTCATTCATCCACTGAGCTCTTTCCTTTCGAGGTCATCATTGGCGAGAACCCGTTTACTGCTGCGGACCTTGATATCCTAGGCGCGTTACCTCCTACGCTCACTCCTCCGATGACTAAGCTTTTCCGGCAGCTCTGCGACAGAGCACAGAGTCACATCCTGAAAGCAAAATGGCAGCAGAAGTACTACGCAGACACAAAGCGTCGAGCAGTGGAGTATGCAGTGGGAGACAAGATCTGGCTCAGCAGCAAGCACCTACCGCCTTTCAACAGCTGCCCCAAGTTTGAGCCCCGTTACTGCGGAGCCTTTGAAGCCATAGAACACATAGGAACTGTCGTTTACCGTCTCGCTCTGCCTCCCACTTATGAATGCCATAACGTTTTCTACGTTTCGCAGCTAGTTCCCCACCGCCCCCACCCTCCCGCTTTGGTTCCCCCGGCAGCCGACGCCGCCTGGCCTCCTATCCACGATGCAGCAGGCAATCCCACAGAGGAATACGAAGTCGACTATATTATGGACCAACGCGGCTCGGGAGATGCAGCCCAGTACCTAGTGAAGTGGCGTGTGACCCCTGATGATCAAGCCACATGGGAGCCAGCTCACCACCTTACAGGCTGCCCGGCTTTGCTCCGCGCTTGGCGCCGCCGCCAACTAAGACGTCTTAAGGTTCGAAACAACACTGGTTCTTCCGAGGCATACAGGTATGGGTCCGTCACCTCCCACCGCCTGCAGCACGAGCACCCTTCAATGAGGAGAAGGGAGGGAGCGTAAGCGGAGCACTACAGTCGAATCTCAACACTGCCAGTACCACATCCCTCTTGTGACCCGGCGAGAACGCGACGTTGGTAATGATGAGTCAACGCGGCCCACATCCGACTTCGCAGTTTGAAGAGTGGGTACAGTCAGGCGACGAGCATTAGGTGATTCTGCAGATACTGGAGTTGCTCAAAATACATCAAGCAGTGCTGCCATACAGTTCACCTGTGGAGCTGAGAGAGGCCGCCATAAACAAAATACCACCAGGTCAACTCCCACTTGACAAGTAAGAAACAGCGAAGCTGTAAGCTAATGGATGAATAAACCTGACGTATTTCCCTACGTGTGACAAGTACTATGACGGCTCTGAGGAAAATACAAATACTGATCAACTGTCAAGCAGTGAACGTCTTCGCTCCTTTTGCTGATTTCGTGTTTCCCATATATTCTAGCGATGCTTGTGGGGACAAAATTTCTTTCAGTGCTAGATCTTAACAGATTCTCATGGCGCAAGAAGGACAAGTGGCAGATTGCACTCTTCTCAGTCCTGACACCATTCCGGTGCAACGTAATGCCCTTTGATTTTAAAGGCGTCCCGGCGCCCTTTCAAGCAGACATCACCACTTTCTTCCAACCTGTGCGAGGCCACGCTGTCACTGTATATCTTGAAAACGTACTGATACATGTTGATCTCCTCACACGTGTTAAAGTCGTGCAGCAATTCATTCGATCATGCAATCTGTCCCACGCTCCGCAGATGCAAGCCCGCTAAACAGGATTTCACTTCTTGTTTACGCCATCAGCTTTGAAGGTACCAAGCCTGTAACTGAAAAGCAGCACGCCATTCGGGTGTGGCCAGAGGTGCTGACTAATAAGACAGGTGTGCTGCAATTCCTGGGTACTCGTAGCTGCTGCGGCATGTTTATGGACCCTGATTCTGAGGGGGTTTCCCGCCCACGTGCTGATCTCATACGCTAAGGCAGCCCTTTTCCGCTGAACAGAACATCCTACACACGCTGCTATGATGTCTTCGGTTGCGTTTAGCGAGTCATACAACCCTGCTAGTTCGCAACGAAAAGAAGTTCTTCGACGGTATACCAGAGCATTGGGCTACGAAAAGAGGGCGGATTTCGAACAAGCACGAAAATCAATGGGCCTTCTCAGCCAGGTCATGAACCAAATAAAACTACGATATACGACAAGGAAATCTTCGCCTTAGGAGCAGCCTTGGAGAAGTGGTTTCACTTGTTACGTAGCGCTAGCCTTAGGCCGTTTACGAATTACCTGGCACTCACTCACTTGCAGCAGCTCACCGCGTCGAAGCCTTTACGTGGGCGCCCTGCTTGTTCGCCAGAACTCCAAGAAAACACAGGACATACTTGCAAACTACATACAGTCAGGAGGCTGATGTACTGTGTCCATCCCCTCGTAACCCTACATTGTCTGCTCCCAGTGTCCGTCCTGAAGCTTCAGTAGCTCATGAAGGCGCATTAGTTTCGCTAGCGCTCGCGATCTGTCGCTGGCAACAGGCTTACAGCAGTCCAATGACGCAGACACGCTACAGGGCAACCACAGGCACGCGCTGCGTGCATTTTCGGCACTGCCCTCGCACAACCAAGCCTTGCTTTTCTTACGAAGTAGATCCCAAAAGACCTCGTTCCACAGTTGCTTCACACGCCCCTTTCCCTGGCGCAGCGTCACAGCCATCAACGTTACAACCTCATGCTGTGCGCACGTCATCACTTACTACAGCAATTGAAGGCGCGCCTTTTTATATGCATGTCTGTTGGCTTCTGAAGGGCTCCCGTTCTCCGCGAGCACTACATCACTGCAGTGCAACAAGGTGGTGAAGACACCAGAGTTGAGCTCCACAACTGCCAGCGTGCCTTTCGCTTTGAATCACCTTCCTTAAAAAATATGTATTCAGGGCATGCGGTAAATATGAGCTTTGAAAATCTCTGGACTTATTACTTAGGTGCCTTTCAATCACGACGATCACATGACACTTGGCGATTGCTGGCATTTCTTCCCTGCCCTCGGGAAACATGCAAGCACAGGATGCTCTGCCTTTTACAGATGCTACTGTCGATTCATAACTCGGCCTTATTCAGTTTCATTTAGTCACGTCAAAGCATTTTCGTGCTTCGTTGTAGAGCGTGGCATTATAACGTCTCCCCTCCCCTCACTTCCAAGCTGACTAGTCTCGAACTTCTGCTCGCATTTGTCACACTTCTGACCCCTCCTCTTTCTTAAGTATTCCTGTTTCGTATGATTTATGTGGGGAAACTAACTGTTGTTCCCTACAGAACTTCGCTACATTTGTAATCCTTGGCCTTGCGGCCGGTTTCCCCTTACGGGAATAGGGAGATAGCCCAAGATGGAGAGCTAGCTATGGCCCGCTGCTGCAGTTCTTATTG
The DNA here is from genome assembly GCF_000499545.2 of Eimeria tenella. Taxonomy (NCBI): domain Eukaryota; phylum Apicomplexa; class Conoidasida; order Eucoccidiorida; family Eimeriidae; genus Eimeria; species Eimeria tenella. The sequence goes on from NW_013541843.1 coordinate 674,443, forward strand.
GCGCTCCAGCAGCGGCAGGTTGCCGTCGCTGCTGCCGCTTGTACTTCTGGCGCTGCAGCGCTGCAGTCGATGCTGCGTCTGCGTTTGCTGTTCTGTGTGCAGTTGTGTTTGCTGGTATCGCGGCTGCAGCACCTAATGCTGCTGCGGCTGTTTCCGCATCTTCTTTTGCTGTTGCAGCTGGATGCGCTGCGATTTCTGCTGTTGGGGATGCTATCGACGTTGATTCCTTTTTGGACACTCGAACTAGATTGCTAATGGTTTTGTTGCTGTTCTTGTTTCAGCAGCTGCTACGTATTGCATAGCATCCGCTGTAGCATGGGAAATAGGTACCCCTGCTGTTACTGTCACTGCTGGTTTAGGTCGCGTGTCTCACCTTGTTTGTTGCTGCTGTATCTGCTGCTGTAACGTTTGCTGCTGCTAGCTCATGCTACGGCTTCGCAAGCACTGAAACAGCTGCCTTTAGACGTAAAACACTTTCTCATGTACGGGACGATTTTCTACAATATTTCGTATTTTACAGAGCTACTAGCCGACTAGTCTTTAGTCACTTGCGTTTAATTTATCTATTCTTGCGTTGTATTTTAGACTGAGTTAATTCCCATTTTGTATGTACGCGTATTTACATAATCTGCGGTAATATTAAAATACATCTATCGCGCATTATAATACTGCACTGAATTCGCTTTCCTGTGTAGATTTATCTCTTGTTGGTTTATTTTCTGTATATGACTTCCGTGTCTGTGACTTACACCGGAGTGCATGCACATGTGGCAATCTGCTTATCGTATCGGTTGGGTCATACCGATGCTTACACGCTGAATGTGTAGGCAAGTGAGGGTGCTGATGCAAAGTCACACTCTATCCTTCGCTTGGCAATCCTCGGGCAAGTAGCCAAACATTTTGTAGTCGGAATCTGGAGCTGTGATTTGGAAGCGAATTTCTAGCGTTTGTATTCAGAGTACAATACAAGGAGGAGGGAGAAAAGTCAAGGAGTTTAGGGATACACGCAAACTTAAAATCAAGTAGTGTAAACGAACGTGCAAGCTGGGGATGGGAGCGCACTAGGTGCATGGTGTGCGTGAACTTTGCTTGCGTCTGTGTAGCCGTACTGCAGATTCAGTCACAGTGATGAAGGGCTGATTCCCACGTGGCCTGGTGTTCAAGTGCGGCCCTCTACGTCGCAAGAATACACTCACGCCCATGTTGCTGCTGACCTTGGTGTGGTTAGTGAGTTGCCTTCCACATCGAGTGCAGGAAGCCAGTGAACAGTGGCTCGGTTCGACGCCAATGACGGGACGTCTTGGCGGTGCAAAAATAGCTTAGTCAACTGGAATGTATCGTGGTATGAGCAAAACGGAGGTGGCGCGAGTCGGTATGCAACTTGCCGACGCGAGACGTGACCTTGAATAAACAGAGTAACCAGGTTTTCAAATCTAGAGCGGCCAGTGAGTGCTATCACATATTTTTTACTGAAACATGCCTTTCTCCCTACCACGTACTCAATATTGCGCATTTTGGAGGTAGCATGTGCCTTCTCAACCACTTTGCAAGTAACTCTGCCGTTGAATGCAGAGCTCTTGGAACAGCATTTGCTGTGGAGGGGTGAAAGAATGCGGATGAAACCGCCAGCAATGTCAGGATCGGCTGCTGTCACTGGATTCTGATAAAGAACCACTTCAGACAGCGCAAACTTGGTGGGAAAAGCTGTTTATCACGATGCATACGTATTATTGCGTGCTGGGATAAACGCTCCCACTCCACCGCGTCCAACTGGAACACTTGATCGAGAGCAAGGCTTAAGCTGTCACCGTGTCGCATTTGGCTCCGATATTCAGACGATACAGCGCAGTTCATCTGATAATGGATACAGAGGTCCGGCTTGTATTCTCACGTACTTCATGAATTTCTCTTGGGAAACAGCTGCATTTCGGGTGAGCTGTGGCTGCGTGTAACGCTGGCACCAAGAAACTTGCCTGTCTCTGTCACTAACCCGATTTTCTTTGTGGGCGAGCCGTGCCATCTTAATAAGCATATTGACGAGAATTAGGAGAGAGTCACCCCAGAACAGGAGACAAGGGAGTCTATTGTGATGCGCTAAACGAGATTACAAGACGGAGCCTGTATAAAGGAGTGACATAAAAGGATATGCAAGCTTCTGGCTCTGTGCTTCCGTTACAATACTCAAAACTGTGCAAAATCCCCAGCACATCCTGGAGTATAAGAGCGCGTGCCCTGCAACTAGTAATAGTAAATCAGGAAAAAAGAGGCATTATGCTGCCTCCCTATTGCTGGAGATTGCGGGGCACTCCTGGATGTAGGGCACACGCATAAGGAATTCAGGACAGTACGGCACATGAATGCGCCAAAGGACGTGAATACAGAAAAGCATATATAAGAATTTGAAGAGGTAGTGATGCTGGAGATTTCGGGAATCGAACTAGGTGGCATCGCCTTGTTGAGCTGCAGCAGTGTAGCGATTCCGGAGAGTCCTCAGCATTGAAATTGGGAAGAAACAAGAGTTGCTGACGGGGAAGGTGAACTGTATGAGCTGGAATTGCTGTCATGATTGTAGGACTGCTTGCCGGGTGTCGGCGCTGCTCAGTCAGAAATGCCTCATGCGTGGAGATGCGACTGCCACTTGGTCCATTCACGTCTAGGGGAATGCTACATGGCGGCAGGAGTAATGCTTGGAGCAGCCTCGTTCCACGCACACTTACGCCTGCAACACCATGTTGCTATTAGGGCTGTTCATCTGCCAATGCCAATGTGTCTATTAGTTCTTAAGTGACAGAGAGATGGGACAATTTTCTTGCCTGCGCTGGAGCATGCTACCTTACTTCCCCCCAGAGAAGCACTGGCTGTGACCAACTCCCGTAGAGTATTAGCTCTGTTTACGGACTCAATTGAGTCAAGGAAGTTGCCTGTCTCTTAGATGCAGTGAGGTATCTTATTTGGCACCCACATACCGCACCCTTTCGATGCTACGGAGTACAGACTTCGGAATCTCTAGTTACTCGTACGAAGAATCTTCTGCGTTGGATGACACAGAATAACCGAAGTTATTATTTACGGTATTGCCGTTTCACCATGTTGTGCCACTAGACTGCTTAAAATAAGACCTTACGACTTTCATGAACAGACCGCCGCACGTCCAGCTGAGCCTCCCTAGATAGTTTGCATATGGTTCGAACAAAGCAAGCGACAGCACGAAAATTTACACAAGGAATGCACTTACAGAGGAGCACATATTTGTCAGAATAAAACAGAGGTTTCCAGTCGCCTTTCGACAGCAACCCTTCGCCCATACATTGACTGGCGCAACTAGCACAGGGCTCACCGTAGGCCCTTGCCAAGACTGTTACTTTGCGGTGTGTGTGGATCTTGAGGAACTAACCTTAGCGGCCTGTGGGTACGAGCTCACCAAAGGTGTGTGCCCTCCAGCATACAAAAAATGATATGAAGTCTTCCGGAGCTTCAGGTGTTTCTCTGACGGCATGCACGTTTCACATGCCTTTGCTGGAAGAAGCATACCAGCGTTGCGGCCAATTATCTTCTGGATAAACTCATCTGTAAAACGTGGCCGGTCTCAGCTTCGCAGCTGTCCTTGACCACATGCGCAGTGGAATGGAACATGCACCTCCCAGTGAAGAAGAGAGCATGGCAGACAAAAAGGGACAAATACACACACTCTGAAACAGAGTTGGTATATGCTATGGTGAGGTCTCAGCAAATGCAATGAGGCTGGGCCGCATGAGCGCCTTGAAATGGAGGTTGCTGTTGCAATAGGCAGCCCGGCCCCTCAGGGCCCCTGATCACGAAGACTCTGTAGGTACGGAAACTGTGTAGATTATGAACTTTTGGTTAAGTCTGGTCCACTCTGGGGCCGTGAAGCACGGTGTTTGAGCTTTTAACGCTATCTCACCGACTTGGATGCGCAAACAAAGCACTGGGGGGCACTCACTTTTGTGGCCACCATCTTGCATTTGTGGAACTGTTCCTAGACGCTGCGTGCAAGACTGTGCGGCTATCTCGTTCTGAAGGATTGCTTTTCCATGGGGCGTATAATACGTATGAAGACGCTGCATCCCTTTCAGCGTCTGTAGCTGTCCCACCACAGCAGTGAACAGGAACGGCTGCAGTTCCAGCGGGAAAACTGCGAGTACCGTCGACATGTGCATTGAGCTTGCAGACGATGGGGAGGAAGAAGCGCCACAATACATGGGGTGGACACAATGGCAGCGTGGAAGGCACCAGCGGCGATGTCAGCGCTACTGCCTGTAGCCATACGCGGAGTGGCAACTCCAGCTCACAGAACCATGCCAGGGCTGCGGATGCCACTACAGCTAGTGCCAGAGTGATAGAGAATATTGGGGGAATGCCACGTACCATCAGCAAGAGCAGCAAGAAACATGGTTCCTGCGGTGACACAGACAGAGACGATGAGATTAACATCAACAACAGTAGCCGCAGAAGCAGCCGAAGCAGGAAAAGCACAAATGGCATCAGTGATATCTTTCTGAGTGATACGTTGCTTCGCGAATTGGTATTCGAGGACTTCTCCCGCGCCTCTCCATGGGAGATGTTGCAGCACGAGCTCTTCGTGACTATTGGTCGTTTCCCTGTTGTTGCTGCTCGCCGACGTTACCTACGTCAAATCGCAGTTGCAAATGCACGACAAACGGTGCCAGAATGTGGTGTTTCACATACTGGCGCAGGCACCCACATATCTGAAGAGAGCCATGGCAGCTGGCACGCCTGCGCAGTACCGCCTCTGCAGTTTTCCTGCCGGTGCTTGTCACCGAAACAACAGCAAGAACAGCGACGCTGTGCGATATCTCTGCAGCAGTTTGCCCCTCTAGTGCTTCAGACTGTCCTTTGCACTGCACAGCATCCTAAGCATGCTCTAGATCTCTCCCAAACAGAACAGAGACAATTGTTGAGAGTCACATATACGTGCGCTGCGCCTTTGCCGGATCTCTGCTGCACTTGCATTGACAAGAACAGCAGCGATGCTGCTCGACACTCAACTCCAGAGGAACAGCGGTTTGCAGAGGACCACGGCATCTCGAGGTCCGCACTAGTCAGCAAATTATACAACAGCAGCGGCGATGAAGAGCTGCGCTGCGGCACTTGCGCCGCGTGCATTCTTCGATGGGAACAACTGTTCCCCAGCCGCGCATCATTTGTGCAGCGCAACTTTGGTGGTGAGTGACTTGCATGCAAATCAGAAGCCTAGTCAGATGCCACATTCACGGCACAGGATTCCTTGTCTCTTTTGTGTGTACTGCCTGTTTGCTTCAGTTTCGGAGTTCTTACTGGTCGAAGCTATCCGTCAATCTGTTAGCACAGCAACGGAGGAGAAGCATGGTACAGCAGTAGCAACAGGAGCCTCTACTGACTCACTGCGCGTTCCAAAGCACACAGCGAAGGCCACCCTTGCAGCCCTTGGACTGGCGTCACGCACAGCGCAGTACTGCCCACAGGACTGCACAGAAGATCAAGTGGATCAAATCCAGCTGTATCAGACTCTAAAACGACTGCCCATGTTCTTCCTTTACTCACCGCAACACGAGGATTGCATCGGCTCTCAGGTTTTGCAGTTCCAGAGGAACAGAAACCCAACTCACGCAGTGATTTCAACAGCAGCGTTACCCGTTGCCACGGCAGGCAATTCAGAACAGAGTGAAGAAGAAGCGTCCAGCGACCCCACCAAAACAGGACCACTTTTCATCAGGGAGTATGAGTCTCGTCTTCTCAATTCTGCATTTGCCTTTTGCGACGCGACAAGTAAGCTTACTTCGGAGGCAACTGCAATCTTGCGACTGTCCGTACCCAGCCAAAACTCCAGCTTCTTCTTCCGGTATTTGCCTTCTGCAGAATTCCTTCATTTGCTTCTGCCTCTACTGGGCGCTAATATGAGTTCGAATATGCAAAATCAAGAGAAGCACTACGTATTATCCTTGCTACAGCGATTGGCGGTCGCAACACAGTACACGTACTTTCTCCCTAGCCCTTGGCATCATAGGTGGCCTTCCGATCACGAAGACACGCACAGAACAGCAGCTCTTGAATTCGGCTCCGAAGACTGGTGGTTGGAACAGTCACAAAGCACTTGCGGTAAAGGCAATGACGGCAGCAGCGACTGTGCCAGGATCAATAGAAGCATTATAAGCGGATGGCATGAAGTCGCTGCAGGCGCTGCAGCTCCGATAGCTGGCTCGGGCAGCAGTGTTGCGTCCTCAGCAGACACCCTGCTGCAGCTGCTTCTATTGCAGGTGTCTCCCCTACAGGATCTCCACGTAATCTGGTGTTCTCCATTCCGGCCCCTACGGGACTGGTGCAGCAGCCGCAGAACTAGGCCGCTTGCTGCCGCATTTGACTGCCGGTTGAGGCTGACCCTGCATCAGTCAGTATTTGGAGCATATGAGAACTTTCTGGAATGTCACAACCAAAAAGCAACGACGGAGCAGCAGCTGTATTCCCTATGCTTCCTGCAAAGTGACGAATGGCGGCAGCGCTGCGGCATCACGAGTCGAATTCACCAGCTGAGCGTTCTGCTAATCGCCTGTAGCAACAACAGCAGCAATAACAAGGCTATCAATCAGGACCCCTTTGTATCACTGGGCCCAGATATCATTCAAGATGTTGAGCGCAGTAGGAGCCGGCACAGGCAGCGCTTCAGCATGCGCTCTGTTGGGGATAAAGCTGCAAGCAAGCGCAGCAGAAGCAATGCCAGCCCCAACGACAGCAGCGTATGCAGCGGCAACAATGACTCGAGCGATGATAGCACTACAGAAGAAACAAGAGCAGCGGCTATTGAGGCAAAATTGCAACAGCTGTTCAGACCTATGACGCGACAGCAGCAGCTGCTAATACATGAACAGCAGGCCAAACGACTGCTTTTGACTGGAAGCAACAAATGCCTTCAATGCAGTTGCTGCAGCAGTGCCTGCAGTTGCTGTGGGCTCGACTTGGCATTCGGCCTCCTCTGGGGCAGTAGCAGCAGCAGTAGTTTTTTCGCTGAGCTGGCGCTTTGCGCAGGGGAGCAACAGAGGCTTGACCTGCTGCAGGAGTTCTGGCGGAAAGTTGTAATGCAACTTCGCTGGATGTGGGACAGGGGACTGCTGTTGCCACGTGTGGTTTCCGGCATAACTGCTGCAGTGGCGACAGCCTGCGCAGCATCTCCAGCAGATATTGTAAATGAGAGCCAACCAAGGAGCGCTTTAGCAGCAGGAGGTGGCATTTCTTGCTGCCCTGACGGCCCAGCAGCACTACCGGACTTCTGCTGCTGTTCGTTACAACAGCTAACGCAGCAGCTGAATTGTGCGGTGCAGCAGCAGCGCTTACAGTGGCTGTTGCAGGATAAGCCCGAAGAGCAGCAGCAGCAGCCGTTTGAATCCCTCCGTTTTGTGCTGCCTCCACCTCCAGGTCTGGCCGACCTCCACGAGCCCATCATTCCAATTCTTCCCCCCATCACAGAGGCAAGCTTTGCTGCATAAGGACGAAATGCACATCGGGTAGTTCTGGTGTATCAATGAGTAGTTGGTGCACGGTCATACAGTGAATGATCTAGATAATATACAACGCTTGCCTTGTTTGTATGTTTCCTGGTCTACAGAGCACCCTCGACATGCATACAGCTCTTTATAGAGAGCGGAGAAATACAGTTGCAGTTGTGCGGGACATTTTTAAGAAGCACTGCGAGTCATTATTGAAGTTATCAAACAAAGAAACGTTCCGACCTGAGTGCGGCACAATATGGTGGCAGCACTGTTTCGCCGGTCTCCCATGCAGTGTTGAGCAGTTGTTAAAGCAGCGACAACAGCTGCTACTGCAAAGGGAAGCAGCACGTTCGGCTGCCGCAGCAGCAGCAAGTTCTGTGGCAAACATGGCGGATGCGGTGCATCAGGCAGCTAGGGCTGCTACTAACGCTGCAATCACTGCTGCAGGCACTGCTACATCGAGTTCTACAGAAGACGCAAGAGATGAACATGCTGAGGAAGAGCAGCCTTTTCCTAATGGGGATAAACGGCAGCGGTTTTTTAATTGCCTGGTGGGCGTTCGTGGCTGACAGTCGGCATTACAAGCAAAGAAACCTGTTCAAATTCCCTTTGACAACACTCAACTGTTTGCCGTCCGTCTCAGTGCCTAACATCACTGCTATTCTCTAGATGATTTCGTGCTGTGACTTTGTACTTGCCACAGGTCGAAGGGGAAGTGGCACTGCATGGCCTGGAGTCCCTCACGGCCCCGGATTTTTTGGGTCAGATTCTGCGGATACTTGTGGCTTCGTTAGCTGAACGATGCCGACTTGCTTGCGCGTGCGTTTTAGTCAGCAGCAGATCTCACGAAAGCAAACGCTGTAGATTCACTCCAGGGGTGGTTGCGGCGTGTTCTGGGCATTCGGGCACCTACAGCAATGACCGCTGTAAGGGGCGATTTTTCCCTTGCCACATTCCTGCTATGCAGGCTGCGGCAGACGAACTCCAGCGGCATGCAGTTGCGCATGCAGTAACAACAGCTGCTGCTCGTTCCAGTGACGTGGCGTGGGTGCCACCCCTTGCGCTTCTTGCTGCTTGCATGCGGTGTGAGTGCATGCTTTCTGCTGGCGCGGGGCTTTGCAGAGTGCTTGGTACAGATCCTGCCGCTCTAGCAGTGGTAAATCGGGCATTGCAGTTGCTGCTACACCGTTTGCAGCAACAGAGAAACGCTGCAGAAACAGAGGGGAACACCTGTACAAAAGAAGCAGACGAAGACAGCCAGAAGGGAGGAAAGGTGCTGGAAGCAGAATGCGACATACTAGTCCCAGTACTGTCCTGCAGTGAGAAACGTGCACTGCAGCGAGTCCTTCACCGTTCCAGTGGCACTGCGGAGACTTCTCTAGATGCATCATCACGATCCGGTGTTCCTCCTAGGGATTGTGTTCTCCCATGGCCGCCGTTTGCGGAAGAATACGTATTTTTGTTGCTGCCATGTGTATCTGATGGAGTGCAGCAGAAGCAGCAGCAGAAATGGCGGTTTTACTGTAGGGAGCAGCATGGCGACAGAGCCTTTGCAGTAGCCCAAGAGCGATGCTTTCAGTAGTGATTCTTTGCTTAACTGAAAGCTGGAAAATGCACCAAAGCAGTGCGTTACTTGGCCAACAGATTTTTAAGGAGCTGCTTAGGCGACGCGTAAAGCGCAGGACACAATGAAATTGCGCATTTCCATCTTTACTCCAGTAGAAGCAGCACGATATGGCAATCCATAGTGTTATTCACTATGTGCTATTGTTAAGCTAACAGTCCTATTCCCAGCAGCTCCTGCCATGTTGGCCAAGAGTACACGAGGGAGAATTGGGAGTTACTTGCCGCGAATTGTTTCAAGGAGAACCCTCCGACTGCACGCCAGTAGAAAAAGTGAGCGCATGCCGAACAGAATGCGGTTGAAGCCCACCCAATGCATGCTCATCGCCTCCTTGAGTGGACCGCTTAGCTCAACTTGTTGGTTCAGTCCTGAACGGTTGCAGGTTCCGCTAGTTCTGTCGACCTGCTGACACTGTGGAAAATATCGTAATTATCAGTTTCACAAAAAATTTGTCGGTTTCTGCTCAGCTACCTCAGCGGAGTGCTTAGAATTTGGGACTCGGAGGAGTGAAGTGCACCCAGGAGAATGCAGATAGGTAGCATATCTTTCGGGCTTGCTTCAGCAGAAAAAGCTCGAACGTCCGCTGTGGAATCTGTTGAGTTGGGCGTGTACGTGAGTTATGCCTGTATCTTTCGGAGCATGGGGTCTCGCCTGCTTGCACGTGGCTCTCAGATCGTGGATCAACCTCCTACCGGCGTCCGCTGGCATGTCATGGATTAGCGAGAGAGCCCTGGAGAGCACTGTTCCCGTTGATGCTCAGTTACCAACAGGTTGATGTGGATTTAGGTTGAGGGTAGAAGTCACGCACAGTGCGCACGCTGTCATTTGTCCCGCTGTAGACCCAGCAAGTGCATTCCTTTGGACCCTACATATATACGTTTCCTGCGTACTCTGGTGGAAATTGAAAGTTAACTGTCATTTCTACATCAATGGCCTGTGTAGGGCAGAACATACCTTGTATTCTTAAGATGTTGAGAAATGCATAGATAAACCACATTGCGCCAAATTGTAAGGGGCCCAACGTCACACCTCCGAAGCATTTGACGTTATTTAGATTATTGTAGTGTGCTGACTTCACGGCGCAAAGGGGCAGCACAGTTTGGGTTGAAGGATAGTCTAGACGGCTTGGGCATCTACCTATCAAGCTACTGGCCCTGTTTCAGTACGTTTCGCTAGAGAAAAAGAAACAAAACCTCCTATTGTTGCCTTGGTTCAGGAAGACCGTGCATTGATTATGCATTAAATGTTTCCTGAGCTGTTGCATCTCACTCGTTGCACACATATTCGGAAAAAGTATCACCCCTCCCAGCAAGCCGTACAGTGCGGGCTGCTCGAAGACTCTCGGAACAATGGACCTCTATTGGACTCCGCCGGCATTTTCCCTATGTGGACCTCGACAGTTGGCGCACCCTGTCATATAAATAGTTCAAGGTACTGCTTCGATAGGCGAAGCAGAACCTTGAACTATTTATATGACAGGATGCAGGGGAATTGACAGTTTTCGGATATTCGGTACTAATGCCCGGCATTTGTGCGTGGGCTATTTCCCTGCACCGGTCTCGGTGAAGCGCGTGGTCCAAGCCGTTGCTTCTTCTTTTCTGACCACTATGCGTCAACTTAAGCCTAGTCTATTCTCGGGATTCTGCTACGTGTGCAACGACATTCACTTCACGCCACCACGTCCAGAGTGTGACGACGCCCACGCCCTATGAATTCTGTGCGTGGCCATGTAGTCACTTGTCTCGGCTAGACGCTTATCTCGGCTATTGCAACGGACTGTGACTTGCAGTTTGCGTTTAGTTCTAAGTTAAGGCTAGAAATATGTGAAGAAGTGCTTTACGTAGGCGCTGTACCAGAAAGTAGCGCATTTGCCTCTACACAGTCACAGTTAACGCATTAATTCTACCTCTCCACGCTAGGCCAAATACACGAAAAAAAAACGGAGCGGCGGTACTATTTACATAAACAGCAAAATGCTATTTACGCATGCTGCTTCTCATGTTTCTGCATACATAAATTAAAAGCGTGCACCTCATTACGCGTGCAACGGAACTGCACGAAAAATGACTTCCTATAATAAGAATACATCCAAAGGCAGGTCAGCGAATGCCTCTTCCGCTCATAAACCCTCATGGCAATTCCCCCTTTCGCTTAGCGTTGAAAGCTTCTAACTCGCCTAAAAATCTTCAATCCGAAGTGAGAGCACGCGCATAGGCAAGAATTTCGTCACTATGAGTAGAAGCTTAATTGTCAACAGCAATCATCTAGTTGCGGGGTTCTCATTGCGGTGAGAAAGCTCTTCTTGCCGATCAGCCCTTCCAACACACCGCAGCGCGATAGCAAACAAACCCTGAACAAGCCGATAAAGCGCAGCACAGCAGAACCCGTGAGCTGTGCACAAACCGACGAGCGGAAAAGCAGAAAACAATCATCATCAGTAAAAGAAACAGCTTCTAGGGCTCACTCGCAATGAAGTAACCCGAACAATCTATAGACTTGCAGAAGGGGAGTGTGAGGAGGAAGCTGAAGCACTTCCTCATCCACCAGCACAGAGATGTCAACGCACACCTGAAAACCAGAAGCGGTGCTCTGCCCCGCTGCTATTGCTACTGAGTCTATAGTTTTGTCTGCTTCCGTTGCTGTAGTTACCAATTCGGATGGGTGTGAGACACAAGCCAACTGTTGCATTTCCATTTCTACCCCTGCATACTTGCTGCTGCTGCTGCCCACTGCTGCTACTCCCGCTGCCTCTGACGTTGGCGTGTCCTGTACATCTGCAGCTTGCTCGGCGGTTGCTGCTGCTGCTGTTGCGAGAATTCGCAGATGGCCATCTGCTTCTAAACGTAGTAGCGGGATGGACTGAAGAAGAGTCCCATCTTCACTTAGGAAAAGGAGACAGGCACAGGACCTCAAGGCCTTCTCCTGCTGCTCCTGTTGTTGCTTTCGTTGTTGTTGGTGTGGGGGTACGTTGCCTGCGTTGGCTGATGCCATCGAACGGAAGGCATAAAGAGAAACCAATGTATGCGCGTGGACCAGAGGGTGCTTCAGCTGCAACAGATGCTGCAGCAGCAAACGCAGCTGCCACGCGTGCAGATAACCGCAGAGGCGCTTGTTGCTTCGTGACAAAACCACAGGAAGTCCGTGGAAGGAGCAGCTGCAGTGAATCAGACACAACCATGCAAGCCTGGCACTGCAGTCACCGCTACAAACAATGATATCCCTAGCCAGTGCGGGGACGTGGTTGCTGCTGGTATGACCGAAACTCAGATTCCGTAACCTTATGGCTGTTACGCTTCCCACGACCTTGCGATGTAGGACTCGAGACGTGTGCTTTGCAGTACTTGTCGGCCAGAGCTTTGAGCCCTGCTAGTGTGGGAGTTTCTTCCACTGATAGCATCTGCAGTTCCCTTGTCATCGCCTCAGCAGCAGTCAGGCCGTCAAAGCAAACCTGCATGTCAGGCATACGTCAAACGCAAAAAGTGGGAAGCGTCTCTATAGTTAGCATCCGGTACCAGCAGTATTAGTATCATTTTTGCAAGAGGTAACATTCACAACGTGAGCGCCCTGGTGGTAGCAGGAATACATGAACAACGGCCAAGAAATGCAAATGGCACTGTTCCTGTAGCTTACTTGAGTCTCATGGAAGAAGTAGGGTTGCCTTTTAAATCGAATTAGGGCAGCGTAAAATCCCCCTTGTTGTGTCCTGGCACTGAGGAGTTTCGCGATGGCAAGAGAAAGCAGAAAGGGGAGAGCCAGAGCAGCTGAGGTCTTGGTGACTTCTATAAGAATTACAATCAAGGCTATGTTGGTTTGCGTTACTCCTCCCAAAAAGGAGACAGCCCCGACTAAAGCATATGCTCCAGGACTTGCAAAAGTTTCGGAAAGAGATGACGTGCGAAAGAGAGGGCGCAAACGCAGCATCAGCAAACCCATCAGCCGACCGTATGACGCCCCTATCTGGATACACACAATTGCATCTTCACTGAAAGTAAACTACTTTGGCGGTCCACAAGCGCCACCATCATTTCAGCACAATGGACCAAAAAATGTGTGCAGCGAAAGGTAGGTAGATTAAAGATAAATAGACAGAACCAATCGGATCAACGCCGCAACAAGCAGAAACACAGGGAGACGCCTGGTGACAAAATCGAAACAAGAGAGGAGTTGACTCGAAATGATGACAAAATCGCAACGAGAGGAGTTGGCTCAAAATGCATGGCATCTATCCCAACGTTTGCCTGCACCTACAATCGCCTTCCAAAGCCCTCAACTTCACCTGGCAAACCACAGGCGCATGGCATATAGTCCCTGTGAATTTCGGCTGACCGTCAGAGCTGGAACGAAGATGCCGGCTGGCACCATAAGGCCGAAGGAAAACACCGTCAACACTGTTTTGAAAAACAAGACGCAGCAGAGCTCTAGTGCGAGGGCTCCATCCACTCGATATGCGTCAGACAGGGCGGGACCCTGACCGTTACTGCCATCGCTGTTGCTGCTGCTACTTGCAGTGCCTCGGACACACATGTCCAAGGGATCGGCAGATGCGTCCGCACTGCACCGCGAAAATAAATTTTCTGAAAAACAAGTTCAAATCCAAATTTTAAACAGTTACATATCACAACCTCTTAATGCCCCAGACCCTAAAAGCACTACAGTATGAAGCCAATGAAAAGCAAACCTTAAGTAGCGGGCTTGCCATGAGTCCCTACTCCGAAGCGTGTGTGTGCCAGTTCACTTTCCCATGCCCCCCATCAAGAACTAGGGGTACTCAGCTGCTGCCTACCCAAAAGGACCGCTGAGGTGTGCTTCATCATTGGGAGTGAGTAGTTGGTGACCGCCGAGATAGCCGCGACAATCGCAGCCTCTTTGATTGGGCTGCATGTACTTTGCAGCAGCACCTTGTGAATGCGCAACCATTTCATGCAGAGCCTCACAAACACTGGGCCCAGTAATCCCCCCAAAACCCCCAAACAGGCGAAGGGAACCAGCTCCCAAAATCCGTACGTGCTGCGGCAGGCCACAGAATAGTCAGAGTGAAGTGATTAGTCTTCATTGACAGCCTCAATCAGTGCATATATAGAGCCTAGTGTTGATACCGCTAATCTAAGCCTGACCACCAAACTACTGCTAGTTGTACTGCTTACAAGGTGTATCTCGTGGACTGAAACAGTGTGGTGGCAGCCATAGGATCAAGGCTTCCAAAGGCATGCATTGTAATCGCAGCAGCGACGCAACAACAGCAGCAAATCCAAAGCGTCCTCTGGGCTCCAGATGATTCTTTACTTGGTCTGAGCCCAACCGCTCCAAGGCCGCCCCCCATTTCTTCAAAAGCAAACAAGAGTCCCCCAATGGGTGCAGAAAATGCGCAACCAACTCCTGTGAACAACCCTCAAACTTGGTACTCGAGACATTTAACCCTCTGGAAAATATTCTCAGACCGTAACTGGAGGGAGCTAGGCGTCAATACGGTTCAATGTAACAGCAGTGAAACCCGTGAAAGGTTCATGCTCTTACCCGCTGCACATGCTGCAAGAAGAATTGCATTGAGGGGCTCGTCGGGATCCCGATTTTTAAGGGGGAAACCTGTTGCTGTCGTAGAACTCGCAGGCAGACTACACAGTTTGATAATTTCTGTATTTTCTTCTTCGGCGGCTGTGGTTGGATTTGACGCCGCGACGTGGCCAGCCCGGAGTGCTGATACACGCCAACATAGTGAACCACAGATGCCTGCAACGCGAGATCTAAGCTGCCGGTACACCCGAGGAACCGCCACTGTAGCGCGCCGACAGGTCTTGAGGAGCAGGAATCCCAAACAGCAGGCAATATGAACCATGGGCCCTTCTTTGCCTAAGGAGAGGCCGCTGCCCACTGCTAGAGATAGGGTAAGAAGTTTCACCGCCAACACCCGAGGAGAAAGAAAGCTGCTGTCTCTAAACCCGCTCATAAATACCTTCGCGTCGGCTATGCCTTAAGCGCAAGCATGACACAATAACGGCACTTGAATAACCAGGAGTGACAAGACACTAGAGAATGATACAGCAGTACGAAGGCATGAAGACACAAGGAAAAGCAGAAAAGTAAATGAAGAAGGAAGGTGTGAATATCCCGCACAAAATAATATTGAAAAGATGTAGAGATGTGGGAGGACGTAGCCGCGACGAAAGGTGTAAATCCCGCGAGTGCATGTATAGAAAGAGCAAGCAGAAGAAAACAGAAAAAAGGTTAACGATTTGCAAAGCAAGGACAAATGGCCGTCCCCAAAACAATTACAAACAGGTATGATTTCTGCTAGCAAAAGGGGTAACAGAAGTACCAAGCAAGCCACGGAAGGTGTCAATCGACCGCACTCTTCCGTTGCTTCCCACATATCCTACATCCTAAACCTCTTCCGTTTACCGCCACACCCCACCCCTCACCCGATCCTGCAGCTTGCGGTGCGAAGGCAGTTACCGCAGCAGCAGCAGCAGTAGCAGAGCCGACTGAGACGAGAAAGAAGCCAAAGAAGTCCACGAAGTCTCCTGTGAGACCCTCAGCCCCAATGAGTGAATTCCACGAACGCCAGGGCCCCACGCCGGCAAAACCCTTCGGCACGCCTGCAAGGCATCCACTTGAAAACAGGAGTCGCAGCAGAAGCTGCGACAGTAGCGTGATATCACTAGCTCGTGAGGTGTTACTGCATTTGATTGCAGCCCTCCAAATGCAGAAAAGGGAGTTGTAGCTACACACAAGTTGCCAAGGCCCTGGATTCCCAATGTAAGGTTCACGGCTACGAGCTGTCCTCGTTCTTACTCATGAGCCTTCAGAAGTGAATCATGGCAGAAGCCAGTTCGGAAGTCTGCAATAACCTCCGAGCTCAGTTGTATGTACACCGCAGCTGCAGCTGTTGCTATGCCCGTAGCTGCTGAAAGAATCCAAATTTTTAGTTTTGCCGCCTGTGCTGCTGCGAGCTGTAGTAGCTGCAGCAGAAGCAGCAGGTGCTGCAGCAGCTGCTGCAGCAGAAAGCCAGGAGCAGCCGCAAGGCACCTCAGTAGCAGCCGCAGCTGCTGCCCAATATCGCTCTGCTGCTGCTGCCAGTTGCTTCTCCTGAAAAATAATAACTCCCAGAGAGGACCCTCTCCATGTTGCTGCCGTTGTTCTTGCTCTTGAAGGGCCTGTCGCTGCTGTTGTAGCTCTACTGAGCTCCCCACTTCCACCTTGTCAGTTTGCGCCGTATGGAATGGCAGCAGCAATCGCTCGCTTTGCTGCTGCTTTTCCTTCTGCTCCTGAAGCAGCCCGCACCCTTCACTTAGTTCCTGATTTTCTCCTTGTTGCTGCTCCTGTCTCTCTGTGACAAATGATGGCTGTTGCAGAAAATCCGCATCTAGAGTCCACTGCGACGATGCCTTCATCTCTGCTTCCGCTGTTGGCAGCTTTGCTAACGCAGCATTTCTTTGCTTGAGCGCAAAGTCCCTTTGCTACAGCAAGTTAATTCGGCTGCCGGTCATACTATCCTTGCTGATGTTGCTGCTTCCGCGGCTTGTGCCGCAGGAAGCGCTGGTGGCAGCTACTCACAAGGCGAAAGGTAGAGCCCTACGTGCTTTAATGGAGCAAACCCATCCAGGTGGACGACACCTGCCGCCGTATTTGCTGCTTCTCCTGTCGCCGTTCACTGGTGGAGCACGGAGACGTAAATGCTGAATTTACCGCCAGCAGCTGCCGCTGCTGATGTGGCTATCCTGTCCTCGCAGTATCTTGCCTTAGTGCTTTATCAAATGTCCCCAACTGCTGTAGATGTTGCGGCTACCGCGACTGTCGGCCCTCGTTCCCAGTGTCGTCCCTGTCCTAGGTAGTGTTACGCCTTAATTTCCTTGTATTTATTTGGGAATATCTTCTAGTACGCACGATAAAATCTTAAACCTTCGGTTTACTGTTACGGCTGCTGCGACAGGAGCATGAGGAAGAGCTGCCAAGGCAGCAGCAACTGTTGGTATTGCGTTGTTAAGCTGCTCGGTACTATGATTTACAGCTAGCAACCCCCCGTCCATTTCATCTTTGATTGATTATTCAGCAAACACTATATTTTAATGGCGAAATATCAGCGCTTGCTCCCCGGAAGACTTGCGGGGTCTTGACTCTACGACAGTCATCGTTCTCTGGACAGCTTGTCTCCCCAGAGTTGCAAAACTAGCATGACTGTTTTCCCGTGACTAACCACATATTCATCTCAGCATTCAGAAGCTTTTCTTGGTATTTGTCGAATGCTCTTCTCTGCAGGCAATTACAAAGAAGCTACCTGACTCGCAGTTCCCCTACAGGTATCTTCCTGACCTCAGTTATGCGGAGGTTGCATCCTCCAGAGCACAATCAATTTGTCTTGAAGGTGCATCTAAATATGATTTTTTGGTAGGCTTACAAAGCTTAAATTTCAGTTGGGCAGGACGGTCCGCTCAAGCTTGGAGAAGAATGGAATCCTGCCATACTGAAACCTGCAAATATTACTACATGCAGCACAATATCTGCAAATTCAGTAACGATACTTCTATTTCGCTATGGGTTTAGCCTTACCAGTTTTTAAACCTGTAACTTTGTGCCTGTTGCTCGTGTCATGTGCTACCGGACAACCACCAGCTCAGTAGCTTATTGTACGAAGGTCTGGAGCAAGCGTTAATCGAGTTAGAAGGATACTGGTGACTTTTAGAACAATCAGAAGAGAATACTGTTGTGTTTTGGGATGTAGCTAATGGTTTCGGCCAACCAACTACGCAAGATGAAGTACAGCGTTGAGCTTCAGAGGAAATTTCTGGTAACTAGGCGTACGGATTTCAGCTTCCTGCCTTGAAATCGCCACACAGATGTCGCCTATTATGCCGTGCCTCTTCAGAGTAACGCTTTTTAGAATCTTTCAAAAATGTATGGTGCTGGCGTCTATGCAACTGCTCTTCGGATTCCTATAAGCAATTACACTTGGCATGAGACGAGCTCCAAAGTAATTTAGTGCAGCTTATTCGGAAAAGCGTGCACGCTAGGGCCACAACCAGGCTCATCAGAGACACAAATACGGGGTGCGTGCCACCCTTATTGTAGTTGCTTATTGTAGTAGCTCTCTGAGGGTATTCAGGAGCTTCGCCACGCCCCAATACATCGACCAGCGCATCATCTCTTTGAAATGCTGCCGGGTCTCTCAATACATAGAATGATCAACGCGGCTCACCAGATCTGCAGTCAGGGCGATCGCACCATCTGTTAAGCTCGTGTTTAGGGGCGACCTCTCCTCTTTTCCGCGTGCAGGCTGAACTACTATCCTGTGCATCAACCCTAGCTGATCACCTATTCTGCAGGGCGGCATATGCATTTTATGCAATTGCTCAGTGCTAGTACTGCCCTCGTCGAAATTCAAGGGCCACCACTGCCATCAAAACCTACCCTCAACAAAAAACCTCCCCGGCAGGTGACAGGTTCATGCTCAATCGACTGGTGAACTGCGACATGCAGCACTTTACCACAGAAATTGCCTGGCAAGACACAGGCGTGGACTTGAGCGACTATATTAAAAAAAAGCAATACGCGCTCCTACGCCTCTGTAGTCTCGGCTTTGGGGCCCCTATTTGACAGATTGCAGCCAACGGGTGGCAGAAAAACCGCCAGAGAGATTCAACTGGCTTCGCGAAGATACTTGCGAAAGGGGAAGGTATTACTACAGTGGAGACCGTGGAGAACTACGTAGCTTATCTAACGCTCAACCTTTGCAGGGTCCTGAAGAAAGGGGACACCGTCAAAGTAGAGGACTGAAGGAAATCGCGGGTGAAATTTATAGCAGTTCAAGGCCCATGGAGAGCAGCAGAAGAATCGTGGTGGAACTGGCAGGGTAACTGAGACCTCTGCCCTCATGATGGACCCGCAAGCGTCAACCAACACTAGACAAGCGAAGGTAACAACGGAAGTCGCCTTGCAACTGGTAGCAGGGCAAGCACGGTGTGCTTCAAGTGCAACGATGTGAACAGCCTTTCCCCAAGTATGGCGCTTGGGGAAAGACTGGCCCTCACAAGAACTGAAGGTCCGCAGATTGGGCGAAACGGTCAAGAGGAGCGAGGGTAAAGGCCACTGTGTAGTGCACAGGCACTACAATAGGGCTCGCTGGTGACCTATAGAAGACAGCTAGCTAGCGACCTACAAGGGGTCGCAACACTGGAGGAGGACAGGACCCTCTTACTAGGATCAAAGTAAGGCAATTTGTCTGAGAATTAACATGCATACGCTAGCGGTGCCTGAAAATGCGTCGAGACGGGGGCTGGCGATAGCGCCGGCACCAGTGCAGGCCTCCTCCCCAGAGGGCCTAGGAGGCGAGCACCCCGAGTGGGGCGAACTGAAAGACAACAGATTTTAGAAACTTAAGAATAACTGTATTTCGATATATATAAGCTACTGTTTCAAGGGAATGGGTCAACGTTAGGTGCCGATCATAGGCCCTTCTCGAGGGGCAGGTAGCAGCGTAGTCGCAGAAGTAGGCGCTGTGCACTACATTTGGGGGCTGTTCCGGGATTGAAATCTTTGTTCTTTCCGGATTTGGGAGTAGAAATACTATGTTTTAATAGCTCACGCCTAGAATTCTTCGCTCGGTAAGTGATGCATCTCCGCGACGGACGCGTTATCGGCCCCATACCGCAGGAGACTTCTACAATGTCAGTCAACAAAATGCCCAGCGGGACGCCAGCCCATCATCTCCATGCGACTCCGAAGCCCACCGTGGCAGAGCGGCCGCATGGGCATAAGGAGGCGCCCCTGCACGTGATACGTATGACCAATGTTATGTCAGGGGACAGTCCCTTCGTCACGTGGGACCGATTCCAGTCCGCTATGAGTGTGATAAGAACTGTTATAGGGGGGACCGTGGGATCCGGCGCAACGATTCCCATACTACCTGTAGACGGCAGCACTATGCAGGCCTTTCTGCTGCCCATCGAGCGCCGGTACACCCAGATGGGATTGGAACCGCGCGAGTGAGGAAACGCACTTATAGACCACCTTGTGGGCCCGGCTCTAACGTATTGGATGTATCTACGGAGAACTATCGACCTAAGCGACTGGGCGACAGTACAGCGCAGGCTTTTGGAGCGGTCTGACAAAACAATGTCGCAGAGTCAATTGTTAAAGGAGTTGGATAAAGTATGGTGGAATGGTAACCCGAAGGAGTACACGGACCGGTTTGCGGCTGTAGCGGAGCGTGGTTTGTGTAGTGCTGAGACACTACAATGGGGCTGACTAGTGTCCTAGGGATGATAGCTAGCTAGTGACCTGCAAGGAGCCGCGACACTGGAGGGGGACAGGACCCCCCCCAATACACGAAAAAATAAGAAAACCGTTAGTGAGTTCTAGTGAAAAACGTGAATTGTGGGGAAATCGTGTGGAGACTGGGGCTGGCGATAGCGCCGGCACCAATGCGATCTCCCCCCCTAGGGTCTAGGGGGTAAGCTCCGAGAAGGGACCGAATCGAAGACAGAGAACACACACACTTCTTGAATTGTCGTATTTCGACGGAATAAAGCAGTAGAGACCGAGAAATGGGGCTAACCTAGGTGTAGATTGTAGACCTGTAGAGGGACAGGAAACAGCGTAGTCGGAGCAGTAGGCGCCGCGCACTACATTTGGGGGCTGTTCCGGGATTGAAATCTTTATTCTTTCCGGACTTGGGAGTATAATTATCTTGTTTTAATGCCACGCACCTAGAAATCTTTGCTCGGTAAGGGATGCACCTCCGCAACGGACGCGTCATCGGTCCCACACCACAGGAGACTCCAACAATGTCGGTCAACAAGTTGCCGAGCGGGACACCCGCCCACCACCGCCACGCGACTCCGAAACCCACCGTGGCAGAGCGGTCGCTTGGGCATAAGGAGGCGCCCCCGCAGGAGACAACTTTGCCCAACGTCACGCCAGGGGACAGTCCCATCGTCACCTGGAACCAATTCCAGTCTGCAATGAGTGTAATTAGAACGGTAATAGGGGGAGCCGGAGCATCCGGCGCAACGACTCTTATACTACCTGAAGACGGCAGCACTATGAAGGCCTTTCTGAAGCGCATCGAGCGCCGGTACACCCAAATGGGATTGGAACCGCGCGAGTGGGGAGATGCACTCATAGACCACCTTGTGGGCCCGGCTCTAACTTATTTGATGTATCTACAGGAAACTATCGACCTAAGTGACTGGGCAACAGTACGGCGCAGGCTTTTGGAGCGGTTTGACAGAACAATGTCACAGAGTCAATTGTTAACGGAATTGACAAAGGTACGGTGGAACGGCGACCCAAAGGAATACACCGATAAGTTTGCGGCGGTGGCAGAACGGGGTCTGGGTCTAGCCCCCGACGAAATCGCGGACTACTATTGTGCTGGACTACCGACAGATCTCCATCTCCTAATCACCAATAACGGACACGTGAAATACAAGTCGTGGGAGCAAGCGGCAACCGCCACAGCGCGGATTCACGAGCCCAAGCAGAGTGTGCTGGAACTCCGAGAAAGGATCAACCGCGCCATTAGCGAGGCCGCCCAAGCTAAGGGACTTAGTGGGCGCCAGGAAATTGAAAATCGTTCTGGGGGAACCCACACGAACTGCTTTGAGTGTCAGGACCGCGGACATCCGGCACGTGCCTGCCCTAGCAAAGGGGAACGTACCAGACGTCCGGGGGAAATCTGCAAGAAGTGCGGCGGTGTCGAACACTATGCTCAGGACTGTCCTACGTATGAACGAAGCCGGCCTGAGCAGGTGGACAAGGGCAGTAGAGCTCTCACCCGTCCTAGCACTGAGAAGACGGAACGATTAAACGTGCGGGCCTAGGCGTGGTTGGAGACGAGCGTTCCAGGCCGCGTAGCCATGGCAAGGGGATGATGTGTGCGGCAGCGACAGGCCCTAATGCCATTCCAGTCTCCCTTGAGTGGGGAAACCAACTCCCCAGCACTGCGGAAAGAACTAATACGAGCGATGGGCACGCGGAAGGGACTCAGCCGCTTTCGGAAACGCGGCCGGAGTCTGGGTCAGCGTCGATCCTGAGTGAAGAGACTCCGGAAGCGACGACGGATAGCAGCAGGAAGTCTGCAGAGGCAACAGAAGACGGCTATAGGTTAGACGCGACAGAGATTGTGCCACACTGGTGGAGGGAAACTTGCCCGAAAGAGTTTACGACCAAGGGGAGCATTGTGTTATGTGGGTGCGACGGCGGTACTTCGCGTTGAGCTCGCTGGGAGTCCTTGTGAGGCCGTCTTGGACAGTGGGGCTCCGAAAAGTTTCATTAGTCCTAAAACAGTCGAACGACTGCAGCGGAAAGTGCGGAGACTTCCAAAAGACCATAGGTTCACCGTAGCTACAGGTAAACAACTACGCATTGATCGGGTTTTGACGGGATTAACGATGTGGTGCGGACATGCACGTTTTTCCGGGGACTTTTCAGTGGGAACCGTTCCCTATGACCTAGTCTTGGGTTTGGATTGGCTAACGGAACACAAGGTGGCCTGGTATTTTCAGTCTGACAAACTCCGAACCTATGTGAATGGCCAGTGGTGCGAGTTACCGGTCGTTCGGACTGGTGAAGCAAAGCTGCAAGGTAACAGTCCCACCGTAGTCCACCCAAGGACCCCAGCAGAGCAAGCATATGAGATGTTGGCCAAACAAGTGGCGGGTATCTCAGCCGAGGAGACAGCTGTATTCCTACGCCCGCCGCCAAAGAGGTACAAGTCCCGCGCGAAGACTAGGGCCAAGGCGCGGATAACGTCGCCCGCTCGTCAGGCGGCGGACGATACTAACGATCTCAAGACTCCGTTGCACGGTTTACACCTCATACTGGCTTTGCCTGAGGCTTGTTCGGCAGTGCCCTTAAGACTCTCGGATGAATGGCAAGGCGCGCTTTGTTGCGCGTTGATAGGGAGTCAACCCACGTCCTCCGGCTGGCGTAGTCCTTTGGCCTCAACCGCCTCGGTGACAGCGGAGAGTGACGAGGAGTCTCCCTGGCCTATGGCAAAACTCGAACACACTCTATTCGACGAATGGATCAATTCAACTGAGGCGCAGGATATTCCAAGTGAGGTTGCTCAGGTGCTGCACGAGTATCGGGCGGTTTTCCGCGATACCTTACCTAAAGGCATACCTCCGAAACGCCCTCATGATCATCATATTCTCCTTGTGCCTGGGAAACTCCCAGCGAGATCTGCAATATACCGTATGACCCCAGATCCGCTCACATTCCACAAACAGGAGATAGCTAAATTATCGGACGGTGGTTGGATCGGACCGACCTATTCGCCTATTTGCTCTCCTACGATCATGGTGGACAAACGTGATGATGGCTCCGGGGAGCGGAAGATGCGTATGGTTGTCAATTACCAGACTCTAAATGCCCTTACGATAGCCCCTGATTTTCCACTACCTCCCATTCAAACCATTCTGGAGCTGCTCGGAGGCGCCAAGTATTTTTCCACCTTGGACCTGGAAGCAGGATTCCATCAAATACGTATGGCTAAGGAAGACCGGTGGAAGACGGCCTTCCGGTCCGTTCTCGGGCTATTCGAGTACCGCGTGATGCCGTTCGGCCCTAAGGGTGCTCCCGCTACGTTCCAGGCCAATATTAATGCCTATCTACAACCTTTATTGGGACACAGCGTTATTGTGTGCCTAGATGATGTACTTATCTATAGTTCCGATCTCTCTGGGCACGTTCCTCTCCTGTGAAAAGTCCTAAGCATTTTTCTTAGACATCAGTCCTACCCGAAATTCCGCAAATGCAAGTTTGCAAGGCAAACAATTACATATTTGGGTTATACCATTTCTGCTGCGGGGATCAAACATGCAGAAGACAAAATCGAAGCCATCCGGCTTTGGCCAGAGGTGCTGGAGAACGAAACGCAAGTGCGCCAGTTCCTCGGTACCATAAATTACTGTCGCATGTTCATGGGACCGGACTATGCAGACGTTGCCCGGCCGCTGGTTGATCTAACGCGTAAAGACGTCAGTTTCGAATGGACAGAGCTTCACAAGCAAGCGGTGCGGCAGCTCAAACAGCGCTTAATCGACTTCACTACATTACAAGTCCCTGACACGACGAAACCCTTCGAGTTATACACAGATGCCTCTGGTTATGCGATCGGAGCAATTCCCGAACAAGACGGCAAACCCATCGGCTTCCTCAGCTAAGTCATGAACCCCACGCAACAGAGATACTCGATCTACGATCAGGAACTCTTGGCGTTGGTCATGGCACTGGACAAGTGGTCGCACTTGCTCCGTCTCTCCAAAGTAACGGCTTACACTGATCATCAAGCTCTAACCAGTCTCCAACGACTCCAAGCATCGAAGCCTCTGCGCGGACGCACCGCCCGGTGGCTAGAATTCCTTGCGGAGTTCCCGGATTTGCACATCACTTATGTTCAAGGAGCGTGCAATCAAGTTGCTGATGCCTTGTCTCGCCGTCCCGGTCTTCCTAACACCTGCTCGCACGACACACCATCGGTACCACTGATGCTCGGAATAGGACAAGCGAGCGCGGTTCCCCGCTCTCATGGTCCGCCTGCCAACTACAGGGAGCTCGCCGGAATTCGGTCGCGACGACCTAGACGACGCAGCCTGCCGTCCGCACCTTCACCTGCGCCGCCGGAACCCAACCCAGAGGCGGAACATCCTACGCTCAAACCGAAGACACCAGCTGACCCTCCTGATGTGCGCCAATGGCCGCAAGCTTACTCGAAGTGTCCTGTTTTTCGCGTTCCCTACAAAGCCGCAGCAAACCAACCAGGGGAAGCTCTGCAAATCGAGTTTTGTAATCGCCAATTCACCTTTCGCCACGTAGAGCCTTACCTGCACATTCGCGTTCATGGACTGTGGCGCATCTGCGTCCCACGATTCCCTGAGTTCCTTACTCAGGTTCTGCATTCACATCACGACCATGTCACAGCCGGCCATCGAGGCCAGAAAATGACCGCGGCTCTCAGCAAGCACTACTACTGGCTATGAATGCACGCCTACACTACTGCATATGTTGAGTCATGCACTCACTGTCGAGCGTCAAAGTCTCTTGACCAGAAGCCTGCAGGCCTTCTTCAACAGTTGCTCATCCCTTCTCGTCGATGGGCGCACGTGAGTCTCGACTTTATCACAGATCTCCCCCTTACAACGACAGGGCACGACTCGATCCTTGTCATGGTCGACTCCCTCAGCAAGATGGCTCATTTCGTTCCTGCAAAGAAGTCATTCACAGCAGCAGACACCGTGGAGCTTCTCACAGACCGCCTTATCCGCTATCACGGTTTTCCAGAGGTGCTCATATCGGACCGCGACCCCCGTTTCCAGTCGGATCTTTGGAACCAACTCTGTCGCCGCTTTAACATCAAACGGTGCATGTCCTCGCCCTACCATCCCCAAAGCGACGGCCAAACAGAACGGGTTAACCGCACACTGGAGCAGACGCTTCGTACCTATATCAAATCTGACGAACGAGAGTGAGAGCGTTTGCTTTCGGCCTTGGAACTTGCCTACAACACAACAACTCATTCATCCGCTGAGCTCTCTCCCTTCGAGGTCATGATTGGCGAGAACCCGTTGACTGCTGCGGACCTTGATATCGTAGGCGCGTTAGCTCCTACGCTCACTCCTCCGATGACTAAGCTTTTCCGGCAGCTCTGCGACAGAGCACAGGATCACATCCTGAAGGCAAAATGGCAGCAGAAGTACTATGCAGACACAAAGCGCCGAGCAGTGGAGTGTGCGGTGGGAGACAAGGTCTGGCTCAGCAGCAAGCACCTACCGCCTTTCAACAGCTGCCCTAAGTTCGAGCCCCGTTACCGTGGACCCTTCGAAGTCATCGAACGCTTAGGAGCTGTTGCTTACCGTCTCGCTCTGCCTCCCACCTATGAATGCCACAACGTCTTTCACTTTTCGCAGCGAGTTCCCCATCGCCCCCTACCTCCCGATTTGGTTCCCCCGGAAGCCGACGCCCCCTGGATTCCTATTCACGATGCAGCAGGCAATCCCACATAGGAATACGAAGTCGACTATATTATGGACTAACGCGGCTCGGGAGATGCAGCCAGTACCTCGTGAAGTGGCGCGGGACCCCTGAAGATCAAGCCACATGGGAGCCAGCTCACCACCTTACAGGCTGCCCGGCTTTGCTTCGCGCTTGGCGCCGCCGCCAACAAAGACGTCTTCAGGCTCGAAACAACACTGGTTCTTCCGAGGCATACAGGTATGGATCCGTCACCTTCCACCGCCTGCAGCACGAGCACCCTTCAATGAGGAGAAGGGAGGGAGCGTAAGCGGAGCACTACAGTCGAATCTTAACACTGCCAGTACCACATCCCTCTTGTGACCCGGCGAGAACGCGACGTTGGTAATGATGAGTCAACGCGGCCCACATCTGACTTCGCAGTTTGAAGAGTGGGTACAGTCAGGCGACGAGCATTAGGTGATTCTGCAGATACTGGAGTTGCTCAAAATACATCAAGCAGTGCTGCCATACAGTTCACCTGTGGAGCTGAGAGAGGCCGCCATAAACAAAATACCACCAGGTCAACTCCCACTTGACAAGTAAGAAACAGCGAAGCTGTAAGCTAATGGATGTATAAACCTGACGTATTTCCCTACGTGTGACAAGTACTATGACGGCTCTGAGGAAAATACAAATACTGATCAACTGTCAAGCAGTGAACGTCTTCGCTCCTTTTGCTGATTTTCGTGTTTCCCATATATTCTAGCGATGCTTGTGGGGACAAAATTTCTTTCAGTGCTAGATCTTAACAGATTCTCATGGCGCAAGAAGGACAAGTGGCAGATTGCACTCTTCTCAGTCCTGACACCATTCCGGTGCAACGTAATGCCCTTTGATTTTAAAGGCGTCCCGGCGCCCTTTCAAGCAGACATCACCACTTTCTTCCAACCTGTGCGAGGCCACGCTGTCACTGTATATCTTGAAAACGTACTGATACATGTTGATCTCCTCACACGTGTTAAAGTCGTGCAGCAATTCATTCGATCGTGCAATCTGTCCCACGCTCCGCAGATGCAAGCCCGCTAAACAGGATTTCACTTCTTGTTTACGCCATCAGCTTTGAAGGTACCAAGCCTGTAACTGAAAAGCAACACGCCATTCGGGTGTGGCCAGAGGTGCTGACTAATAAGACAGGTGTGCTGCAATTCCTGGGTACTCGTAGCTGCTGCGGCATGTTTATGGACCCTGATTCTGAGGGGGTTTCCCGCCCACGTGCTGATCTCATACGCTAAGGCAGCCCTTTTCCGCTGAACAGAACATCCTACACACGCTGCTATGATGTCTTCGGTTGCTTCTAGCGAGTCATACAACCCTGCTAGTTCCCAACGAAAAGAAGTTCTTCGACGGTGTACCAGAGCATTGGGCTACGAAAAGAGGGCGGATTTCGAACAAGCACGAAAATCAATGGGCTTTCTCAGCCAGGTCATGAACCAAATAAAACTACAATATACGACAAGGAAATCTTCGCCTTAGGAACAGCCTTGGAGAAGTGGTTTCACTTGTTACGTAGCGCTAGCCTTAGGGCGTTTACGAACCTGACACTCACTCACTTGCAGGAGCTCACCGCGTCGAAGCCTTTACGTGGGCGCCCTGCTCGTTCGCCAGAACTCCAAGGAAACACAGTACATACTTGCAAACTACATACAGTCAGGAGGCTGATGTACTGTGTCCATCCCCTCGTAACCCTACATTGTCTGCTCCCAGTGTCCGTCCTGAGGCTTCAGTCGCTCATGAAGGCGCATTAGTTTCGCTAGCGCTCGCGATCTGTCGCTGGCAACAGGCTTACTGTAGTGAACAGCTGGCCTACACTGTTACTACGTATGGTCCCTGGGCTAGTCTGACTAAGTGCACACTTTGCATCTACTATCTAAAATCCATGATTCTCGCCAGCTACTGCTGTGTACCCTAAATGGCCATATACAACTGAGTTAATATTATTGAGAGGTGAGGAAAACCCAAAATAATAGAACTGACTGTTGACCCTCGCTGAGGGTCAGTGCCTGAGTGAAGATCGTTGTCAGGATGGATGGCGTTTGCGCTGGCGGCGCCGCCACGCCCGAAGTAAGGCGGGACACCCTGCCAAATGATGTGCGGGTTCCCATGTGGCCTCTTCCTCGGGAACACCCCGCCACTTAACAAGATAGTGCGCCTCCTCTCCAGTCCCTCTTTGGTCCAGGATATAGTCGACAAGATACTGGTCCGTAGGGTTGCCGGCGTCATCGCGTGTTGGTGGCCAGCCCATTGGAGCTTCGTGTGGAACTAAAGCGGGATCGCGGGGATGATGTGGGACCAATTGTGAAACATGAAAAACATTGTGTCCCTCGTATGTGGGGGGCAATGCAAGACGGTAAGCGACCGTGCCAATGCGTTCGGTCACTGTGAAGGGCCCACGCTATTTAGGTTCAAACTTAGAACAATGGTTAAGAGCAGGAGAGCAGGTAAGTGTTTGCCACTAAGCCAGACTTGGTCGCCCACCTTATATTCCACAGCCCTGCGGCGGGCGTCAGCGTAGTATTTCTGACGCCACTTTGCCTGGAGGATGTGGCTCCGTGCGCGATCGCAGAGCTGCCGGAAGAGTTTAGTCATAGGGGGAGTGAGCGTAGGAGCCAAAGCACCAACAATGTCTAGGTCCGCTGCGGTTAAGGGATTCTCCCCAATCATGATTTCGAAAGGGGAAAGCTCAGTAGAGGAATGACTGGTGGTGTTATACGCTAGCTCCAAGGCAGGCAGCAGGCCTTCCCACTCCCTCTCATCTGTCTGGATGTACGTGCGTAGCATCTGTTCAAGGGTGCGGTTAACTCGCTCGGTCTGGCCATCCGTTTGCGGGTGGTAAGAAGAAGATATCGCCTGGGTAATATTGAAACGTGAGCACAATTGCGACCACACTTCCGATTGGAAACGAGGATCCCTGTCGGAAACGAGGACGTCGGGGAAGCCGTGGTAGCGGATGAAACGGTCAGCAAGGAGCTCTACAGTGTCAGCGGCTGAGTGGGACTTCTTGGCCGGAATAAAGTGAGCCATCTTACTGAGAGAATCAACGACGACCAGGATGGCGTCGTGTTCAGTGGTAGTGAGGGGTAAGTCAGTGACGAAATCTAGGCTAACATGGCTCCACCGGCGCGAGGGAACAAGCCGCTGCTGTAAGAGGCCGGCGGGTTTCTGATTGAGGGATTTGGATGCGTGACACTGCGTGCAGGACTCCACGTACGCGTTGGTGTAAGTACGCATGCCAGGCCAATAGTAATGCTTGCTGAAGGCCTTGTGGGTCTTCTTTTGGCCTCGATGCCCGGCGGTGACGTGATCATGATGCGTGCACAGGACGTGAGTGAGGAACTCTGGAAATTGAGGCACGCAAATGAGCCAGAGACCATTAACGCAGATATGTAAGTAGGGCAGAACAAAACGGAAGGTATGACGACGATGTTGGAACTCCAGTTGAACAACTTCCCCCGGCTTGGTAGAGGCAGCGTTATAAGGCTCGCTGAACACAGGGCACTTAGAATACGCTGCCGGCCAGTCGAGGACGGGAGAACTGGGCGTAGGTGTTGGGTCTGCCGGCGTGGGAGATTCGGGAGCGGGTTTGAGCGTAGGGGTCGGGGGTGGAACCGGCGGTGACGGAGTGCGTTTCCGGGAGGAACGCCGGCGGAGGCCGGGAAGTCTCCGGAAGTCAGGATGTTTTCCCCGGGTCTTGTGCGATGGTGCGGCGGGTCAGTCGCTGGCCCGAGAACTGCAAGGGACCCAGAAGGGGTCGCAGGGGGGTCGATGTGGGAGGGTGGAGGGCAGGGGGCAGAGTGACAAGGGAGACGAGACAGTGCGTCCGCTACTTGATTACGTGCACCCGGCAAGTATGTAATAGTGAGGTCGGGGAACTCAGCCAAAAAATCTAGCCACCGGGCAGTGCGGCCGCGGAGAGGCTTCGACGCGTTGAGCTGCTGTAAGTGTGTAAGGGATTGGTGGTCGGTGTGTGCCGTGACCTTGGTAGGTCGCAGTAAGTGTGCCCACTTGTCGAGTGCAGACACTAAGGGCAAAAGCTCCTGGTCATAGATCGAGTATTTCTGTTGCGTGGGGGTCATGGCCTGACTGAGGAACCCTATTGGCTGACCGGCCTGTTCGAGGACCGCGCCAATTGCATAGCCAGAAGCATCCGTGTACAGCTCAAAGGGTTTCGTGGTGTCAGGAATCTGTAGGGTGGTGTAATCAATCAACGCTGCTTGAGGTGGCGTACCGCCTGAGTATGGGCGTTTGTCCACTGGAAAGGGGCACCTCTGCGTGTGAGATCGACGAGCGGGCGGGCGACTTTAGCAAAATCCGGGCCCATGAACATGCGACAATAATTAACGGTGCCTAGGAACTGACGGATTTGCGTCTCGTTCTCCAACACCTCGGGCCCCGCCTTGATAACTTGAATCTTGTCTGCTGCGGGTTTTATGCCCTCTGCGCTGACTGTATAGCCCAGGTACGTAAGCTCCCGCTTCGCAAACTTGCACTTAGAGAACTCTGGGTAAAATTGCTGATCGAGGAAAATACGTAGCACTTGTTGGAGGAGGGTAACGTGACTGGTAAGGTCGGGGCTGTAAATGAGAACATCATCGAGGTACGCGATGACTCCCTGACCTAATAAAGGCTGGAGATAGGCATTGATATTGGCCTGAAAGGTAGCGGGCGCGCCCTTGAGGCCAAAGGGCATGACCTTATACTCGAATAGCCCCATAACAGAACGGAAAGCAGTCTTCCACCTGTCCTCCTTAGCCATCCTTATCTGGTGAAATCCTGACTCGAGGTCAAGGGTAGAAAAGTATTGGGCACCCCCTAGCTTCTCAAGAATCGTTTGAATAGGTGGTAGGGGAAAATTAGGCGCAATCGTGAGAGCGTTCAGCTCCCGTTTATTGACAACCATACGCATCTTACGCTCTCCCGTTCCATCGCTACGCTTATCTACCATAATCGTAGGTGGGCAGATAGGAGAGTAAGTGGGGCCAATCCACGCATTAGCAAACAGTTTAGCTATCTCCTGCTTGTGAAATTGAAGCTGTTCGGGGGTCATGCGGTAGATCGCCGACTTCGTAGGGAGCTTCCCTGGCACGAGGAGGATACGGTGATCATGGGGGCGCTTCGGTGGCAGCCCTGTAGGAAGTTTATCCGGAAAGACCGCACGGTGAGCACACAACACATCCAGTATCGCACGGGGAGTTGCCTGCGCCTCCACGGAAGTTAGCCACGTATCGAATTGCGAGTACTCGAGTTTGGCCGTTGGCCAAGGGGATGTCTCCTCTTCGTCGGGAAGCGCGGAAACGGGTAGAGCCTTAAGACACTGCTGGTGAGGGTTGGGAGGGGAGGTTTCGACCATGGCACAACATAAAGCCCCTTGCCACTCCTCCACCAGACGCAGAGCCACGTTCGACTCCATCGCGGGAAGAGCTAGTATAGCGTAGAGCCCTTGAAGTGGGTGGCGTATGCAGGCTGTGCTCTCCGTAGCCTGCTGTATCAGAGCAGCGACCACTGCCTTCCGTTTGCCCTTTGAGGGTGTCTTGTACCTCTTGGAGGGCGGGCGTAGAAGTGCCGTAGCCTCCTCCCGTGTCATGTCTGCTACCTGCTTAGCCAGTATATCGTATGCCTGCTCCGCGGGGGTCCGCTGACGCGGCCCTTGAGTACTGCCATTCCGTTGTGTGACATCGTTGGCGCGAACAACAGGTAGATCGCACCACTGGCCATTCACATACGTACGTAGCTTATCAGACTGGAAATACCACGCTACGCTATGATTAGTCAGCCATTCAAGCCCCACCACTAGGTCATATCGCACAGGCCCGACTAAGAAGTCGCCGGCTAAACGGGTAGCCCCACACCACATAGTGAGTCCCTTCACCACGCGATCTATCCTCAACTGCGCACCGTTAGCTACGGTGAACACACGTTCCTCAGGCAGCTTCCACGCTTTCAGCTGTAGGCGTTCTACCGCCCCTGGGCTAATGAAGCTCCTTGAGGCGAAGGTATCTAGAAGAGCTTCGCACTGGCTGCCGGTCACTTCGACTCTTAATACGGCGGTAATACCCACACTACACAGAGTCCCCTTGGAAGTGGTGTCTTCCTGCGTCCTCTGCTCGCGCCACCACTGTGGTTCTTTAGTGCTCATGTCCTGCGTACGGTCCCCTTCAGCTGCGGCGACGTTTAGCTCGCCGCTGTGGTCCCGTTTACGCCTAGACCCTTCCTCAATTAGCAACGTAGTCCCGGCGTGGGACTGGTCTGCCGAGGGTTGCTGGATCTCCCCCATGTCCGGACCCTCGGCACGCTCCTGCTCCTCCCGACTAAGCAACTTCTTGCCCCAATCTGGGGAGACTGGAATGGAGTTACGCCCTGACGCTACTGCTCACATCGCACCCTTACCATTCCTAGACCGCCTAGCACGCTCGTCTCCCTTAACGGCTAGGCTCGTCCGTTTAAATGCCCCGATTGGTCAACGTTGGGCCGCATTGGCTGCTCTCTGCGCTGCCTGACGGGCTCTGCTCTAAGTCTAGCCGACGTGGGACAGTCTCTAGCGTAGTGATCCCGGCCCCCACACCTGGAGCACGTTTCCCCAATCCGTCGCGTCGCTCCATTGCGGAGCGGACAGTCCCTGCTCACATGTCCCCTTCCGCTGCACGCGTAACAGCATGAGTCCGTAGTGTCATTCCGTCTGTTTCCCCTGCTCTCTCGTTCGCGTTGTAGACCCGGCCATCGCCCCCCGTTAGCCCATCTACGCTTGGCATCCTCTAAGTCCCGCTGGAATCGGAGGCGGTCTTCGCATGAATCCCTCCACGGTGCCGCCGTGGTAGCCAGTGCTGCGGCTGCTTCCTGCCAGTCCGCGAATTTCCTTGTTCCCCCTTGAGTTATCTCTCGGTATATTTCTACCGGCAGGTTGGCCAAATAGTAACCCACCAACAGGTCTGGTGCTATCGATACCCCTTGGGCCACGATAGTCGCAAAACGCGCAGAGTATGCGTGGTGATCACCACGCCATACATTCTCCGCTATCATGAGTTTCATCCGTTCCTTTGTTATGTTACAGAATCGCGCACAGAATCGCTGTCTCTGTTGCTCCCAATCAGTCAGGGGTACTCCCGTGCGACGCAGATACAACCAGTAACCCAAGGCGTCGCCCGTCAGATATCTTTTGAGTTCTTGTCCCCACTGCCGCTCTTCAAGCCCTCGTTCAATGAATTCTAACTCCACAAGGTCGAGGAAATTCCCCATGTTCTTGCCGTCCTCGAACCCAATGGACCTCTGGGACGTATGCACTAACCCCAGTGCCACCTGAGAGGCGAATTGCCGAAAGAACTCGGCCATTCCCGGTTCCATCCTAGCTTGATTCATTTCGGGTTCCTTGCGTCCTCCAACGTCGCGGTCCCGATTTCTCGGTATCGGTCGGCCTACCCCTGCGATGGGCTGGCTGATGTCGCGACCGGGTTCTGTTCGTTTCGACTCAGTAGGGTGCCCCGCGGTTTCTTTACTTGATACAACTATATTCGGCATTCCTGCGTTCGGTTCTGGTGGAGGTTGTACCACTTTTCCGTTGCGTAGGTGCATGTCCATCCTGTGTTCCTTAGGTGCGGAGGTCACTTCGGATTTTGCGAGAAAGAAGGAAAGGATCTTCCCCTTGAAAGCAAGCTCGATAATTTTCCCAATTTATGTTAATTTTATTTCCCGGAACAGCCCCCAAATGTAGTGAACAGCTGGCCTACACTGTTACTACGTATGGTCCCTGGGCTAGTCTGACTAAGTGCACACTCTGCATCTACTATCTAAAATCCATGATTCTCGCCAACTACTGCTGTATACCCTGAATGGCCATATACAACTGAGTTTATATTATTGAGAGGTGAGAAAAACCCAAAATAATAGAACTGACTGTTGACCCTCGCTGAGGGTCAGTGCCTGAGTCACGGCACCAATCTCGCATCCAGCCCCATACCCGGTGCTGGCTAGCGAGCACTCTATTCCCTTTTATGATTTCCTAATATCCAATGGTGCCATATGCCTTAAAATGTTCTATATTATTCATGCCCTTTCGCGTTACTAAGCCTCGAGGGGTGGCGACGAAGGTCAATTGTAGTGCCTGGCACTACACTTACAGCAGTTCAATGACGCAGACACGCTACAGGGCAACCACAGGCACGGGCTGCGTGCATTTTCGGCACTGCCCTCGCACAACCAAGCCTTGCTTTTCTTACGAAGTAGATCCCAAAAGACCTCGTTCCACAGTTGCTTCACACGCCCCTTTCCCTGGCGCAGCGTCACAGCCATCAACGTTACAACCTCATGCTGTGCGCACGTCATCACTTACTACAGCAATTGAAGGCGCGCCTTTTTATATGCATGTCTGTTGGCTTCTGAAGGGCTCCCGTTCTCCGCGAGCACTACATCACTGCAGTGCAACAAGGTGGTGAAGACACCAGAGTTGAGCTCCACAACTGCCAGCGTGCCTTTCGCTTTGAATCACCTTCCTTAAAAAATATGTATTCAGGGCATGCGGTAAATATGAGCTTTGAAAATCTCTGGACTTATTACTTAGGTGCCTTTCAATCACGACGATCACATGACACTTGGCGATTGCTGGCATTTCTTCCCTGCCCTCGGGAAACATGCAAGCACAGGATGCTCTGCCTTTTACAGATGCTACTGTCGATTCATAACTCGGCCTTATTCAGTTTCATTTAGTCACGTCAAAGCATTTTCGTGCTTCGTTGTAGAGCGTGGCATTATAACGTCTCCCCTCCCCTCACTTCCAAGCTGACTAGTCTCGAACTTCTGCTCGCATTTGTCACACTTCTGACCCCTCCTCTTTCTTAAGTATTCCTGTTTCGTATGATTTATGTGGGGGAACTAACTGTTGTTCCCTACAGAACTTCGCTACATTTGTAATCCTTGGCCTTGCGGCCGGTTTCCCCTTACGGGAATAGGGAGATAGCCCAAGATGGAGAGCTAGCTATGGCCTGCTGCTGCAGCTCTTATTGGCGCTCCAGCAGCGACAGCAGCGGGTGCTCCGGTTGCCTTCCCTGCTGTCGCTTGTGCTTCTGGCGCTGCAGTCGATGCTGCGTCTGCGTTTGCTGTCCCGTGTGCAGTTGTGTTTGCCACTGGTATTGCAGCACCTAGTGCTGCTGCGGCTGTTTCCGCATCTTCTTTTGCTGTTGCAGCTGGATGCGCTGTGATTTCTGTTGTTGGGGATGCTATCGCCATTGATTCCTTTTAGGACACTCGAACTAGATTGCTAATGGTTTTGTTGCTGTTCTTGTTTCAGCAGCTGCTACGTATTGCATAGCATCCGCTGTAGCATGGGAAATAGGTGCCCCTCCTGTTACTGTCACTGCTGGTTTATATCGCGTATATCACCTTTTTTGTTGCTAATCTCAAACGCGCACTTGGTGCTACGCATCTGCACAATGATACACTTCCAAGGTGAATGTGGAGGATGCTGCACCCATTGTGTGCTGAGCAGCTCTAGAACGTAAGCCAACAAT
This sequence comes from Eimeria tenella, assembly GCF_000499545.2. Classification (NCBI taxonomy): domain Eukaryota; phylum Apicomplexa; class Conoidasida; order Eucoccidiorida; family Eimeriidae; genus Eimeria; species Eimeria tenella. The sequence goes on from NW_013541843.1 coordinate 710,073, forward strand.
GGGATTCAGAGTCATGTGAACCAGATAATATCGGCAGATGCAGTTGCTGACAAAGTGGAAGAAAATTTAGCCAACGAGAGATAAAGCGTTGTGTGTTCTGCAGTTAGGCCCAGTGTTGACGGTTGGCAGGATCTAATGAAGCTCCAGTGTGTAGCGCGGCCATGTGAGAACGGTGGATTATTGAGGGAGGAAAGATATGTCGCGTTAGGAAATGAGTTTAGAATGAAATCGTTTGGACGCCTTTATCGTAGCTAAGGCGCTTTTGGTGAGTAGTGGTAGATAACCATGGCTGTAGTTTGCTATATGGGGGAGACGCGTAGTAGCCAGTTGGATCGTGGCGAACTACTCTTTGCCCTTGAAAAGCTTAAGTGAATTCCCTCCTGAGTAGTAGCGGAGGATCGCGGAGGATCCGAAAGGACCTTCTCTTTGCTTGCTGTGAACTTTGGCAAGTATAGCGTACAAGGTTTTCGTCGTGGACTCTAGCTCACTTATAAGAGCGTAGTTGGTGTTTTCTCCTGATTTAGTGGCCGAGTGTTGAGCGAAGTTCGCTTGGTTAACACCTGCGCCGGTGAAAACCGAAGCCAAAACGATCGCTGCATTCTCTTCGTGGCCTGCGTAGTTCATTAGTCTCTGCTTTTGCTCACTCTGCCAGAATTAAAAGAAATACTTCATTCGGTAGTTGTTTTCTAGACACATCAGGTGAGGGAAACTTTGGGTGATGTGAGTCGACAACTCCGGAAGCAGATATCCCACTCAGTGGGTCCCAAAGTGATGTAGCGTCTACGGGTGACTAGCATGAGAGACGAATTCGACCATAACTTGTAGAGCAAGAAGTTCAGCAATGGGCGTACGTCCTCACCTAGTATCAGCTGTCCACCACAGAGGTAGGAACAGCTCTAAAAGAACAAAAAAAGCGTAATTTAGACAGCGAAAAGCTCGAAAGTGAACGAAAACAAAGCTGGATAGACCCCGCGACGTGCAGCGACCCTGTCATTCACAAGGAGCACGTACTCCCTGAAGATGAATGCGTTGCTGTGAGCCACAAATTCTGGGTTCCGTTGCTGAGCTTGCTTGGTCCAGCGAGCTTCAGAGCCCCGTCATTATACTCGCAGTACGTGTGATTTCTAATCTTGGTGCATATAGTTCAATTCAGTCGGCATGTGAAGCCCACTTACCAGCACAGGTTGGATTTGTACTTCGGCACTCTACAAATCCAAGGTGCCACCTATGGTAGCCTCGGAAGAGGTTACGGTAGTGCCGAAGCACTCGGCGCGGATTCCCGAACATTTTAAAGGAAAGATGGAAACAGGTTGCTGAAAGTGAAACTATCAGGAGCTCTAGGCAGCAGTAAGTGAAACTGGATGCCACTGGGCGCGGCTGATCTTGCAACCTGCACAAAGTGTCAACTCGCTACACGGTCAATTCCAGCCACAGATCCAGGCCTTGCAGCTGAACGTGGAGAGACAAGATACTCTCAGAACTCTTGCACGTTTACGTAGTAGTGCTTGTCTATTGTTTAGAAGGTCAAAAGAGATTTTCTTTGTTGAACAGTTTTCGTATTCAATTGTAATACAAATTTCTTTTTATTTTTAATACTTTTTTAAAACCTTAACTTATGATGTAGGTTGTATAAATTTAATAAATTTACTGTTTTTATAATATTTTTTTTTTCTAAATAGGTACCTATCTACTATGGATTACAGGATTACACTTCTCACATGTGCTAGTAGGTGCTATACTACTATTCTTCACATTCTGGAGAGGTAGTTTACAATATAATGTAAATACCCAAATTCGAAAGGAAAAACTATAGAAGCAGGAATTATTATTAATTAATTAAATCAATAATAATTCCTGCTCCTATAGTTTTTCCTCCTTCTCTTATAGCAAATCTCATTCCTTTTTCCTGTCTATCTGTTCACGAAGGTGCCTATGCCGAAGTAGAAGAAGATGGCGCTGCAAAATGCATGCTAGCTTGGAATTTGAGACAGAACAAATGGTCAAAATCATCATTAAAAACGGTAGTCCCTCTCAACAACTACATCTTGCCTCTCCGGTGCTTTGTGTGGCGGAGCAGTACTTACGTTCATCTAAGGCACCCAGAAGGACCATCGTAGGTTTTCTGCTATACTAATATGTAGATTTCCTGCTATAGTGATATGCGCAGAAAAGCCAAAGTGCAGAATAAACAGTGTATTAGTTCCTTCAAAGCGCGACATCTTTAAAGACAAACAGAGTGAATCCCCACTCACACAGACCACCAAGCACATAGCCTAAGTACGTAGGAGAAGTAAACAAGCACGAATTCCTTTACCTAAGTTCCAGTACTTTCTCACGTTGAACTGTGCTTGGAGCATCTCAGGGAAACATTTACTTTGGGCAGTGTGGGCCAGAATAGTTCGGCTTGTTGTCACAACGGTGGGCTCCCAGTCCAGCCATTTTCAACAAGTGCATCACTGTAACTGCGTTGCAAGCTTTTACTAAACAGCCGCTCCGGAAGTGTCAGCAGCGAGGATTACATACTTTGCCGAGCAAGCCTTAACCGTCAATATAGTCAGTTCAGCCACCCGCCACTTGCCACCACGAGGACAATAATGCCTCTCTGCCGGGTTCGCAGCGGCAAAAAGAAATAGTTGCTACTCTTTTGTAATAGGATGCAAGAAAAATGCGGTTTGGTCCCAATTTATCCTGTCTTTTCAATGCTGCATTGTTTGCCACCCTGTGACCGGGGATGGCCTGCTGGGACGACCACACAGTTCGGAAACCACCAAGAAAGGGACCTTCTTCTTCATTCGACCCTTAAAAAACTATTCATATATTTCTGTATAGTCAGTTTTAATGATAAATTGTCCTTAGCTAGCCCGTGGCGCTTGTCTAGATACAGCCCTGTCGTGGCTTACTGGTTGTTCCGTCCCTGTCTACGCCGACGGAACTGCTCCCCACAGCACAGCCCCAGGCTCTTTCCGGTATTAAAAATAATAAAGAGTCATTTAATCGACGGCAAACAGTTCCTTACTCTGTGAAGCTGGCTTCCACAGTCTTGGGCCACCAGTGCTCCTGTGGAACGTGAACTCCCGCGCAGTGTCTTGCTGTGTTGTTGCGATCCTTATCTCCGCTTTACAGTACTGATTCTTTTTTGTGACTGCCAGGTCATAAGATATTCGCATTGACGTCGAAAATAAGTGTTACGAGCCCTCGCTTGTTCCTGCTCTCCAGAAGGGGGCACTCGCAGGCGTCCCAGCGAGCCGTGGCGTGCGGAGAGCACGTCTTAAACTTTTTAAAATAGTTCGAGCTTTATCAACTTTGCTCTGTATCTTTTTAGTGTATGCCGCGCATGAAGCTCCTCCTGCACTCCTCTGGGGAGAGTTACCTGCTAGTCCCACAAGCTTAGGTGGCGCTCCCGAAGTCACGACAAGAATGAGTTACAGCGCTTCTTCGGCTCAGAGGGGTCTTACTTCTCCCTCAGGTGTGTCTGACTGCAGCGACAGTACAAATGTCGGCTTGTTGACCGCTGGTATGGATCGTAGCTGCGAGGACACAGTCTCCCTCTCTTCTCACTCAACAGTGTCGTCTTTCCCGGGCAGCCGGCCTTCTCCTGGAGATGAACGACGGTCTAGCAGCACCCCCAGTGGGGCCACTGACCAGCCTTTTGACTCTACAACTGATCTGAAAAACCAGTTGCTGTCCCTTTCCCATCCACTCCTCAGCTGCCTCCCCCTGGAGCACACAATTGTGGCCGACAGACGCCGCGTTTTCCACAAAACGCAGCTGTGCAGACACCTGGCATCGGGCTACTGCCGCAACGGACTTGACTGCCCTTTCGCCCACTCAGAGACAGAACTCCGGCCAGCTCCTCACCTTTCAAAGACCATGATGTGCCCGGCTGTGAAGGCGGGCGGGCTCTGCCCGAGAGGTAAGCCACATCCCGGGGGGCATTTTGCTGAAGACCGATTGACAAAGTTTTCAAGTGCAGCAATATCTAAGCGGCCTTGCAACTCCTGCCATCTTCTTGTGCCTTTGGCCCTAAGATGTGGGGATTGGAAGGCTTGTTATAAAACTCGTTATTGCACGTTTGTGCATGCGCTTCTGCTGTGGCTGCTGCTGGGGCTTGCGCTTCAGTTCTGGCGGGGGGAAACTGCTCGTTCGCGCACAGCCGTCACGAGCTGCGGCGCACGGCAAATCACTACAAGACGAACATGTGTCGGTCGTGGCTTTCTGGGAATTGTTTGAAAGATGACAAGTGCACTCACGCCCATGGTGAAATAGAACTTCTGTTTTACCGCCACCGAGCTCTCCAGTCCGGCCGTCGAGACTTCCTCGACGAGAGAGAGACGGCAAGGATTGGGAAACTGCCAACTTTGAGGAGTAGCTCCCCAAGCAAGTGTTCCCCTAAGCAGCTGAGTGCCGCGAGGAATTGCATAGCGGGGCCTAGCCCTCCGAAGAAGCCTCTGGCGCAGCAGCCCAACAGTGGCAGCTTCGCAGGGAGCCCACCTAGGAAAGGCTACACCGGCAGTGTGCCTGCTATACAACAAATTGAGCACAGCAGTCGCAAAAGCCTCACTCAGCAGCCCCCTGCTATTGCTCTTCCTGCGGTGTATCCAGCCTCGCCAGATGTCCTGTCTGAAGCAGCAGCCCTTCTACAGCTAGCATCTCAACTCCAGGCTCTAGCACTTTCTCAATCTAGGGAAAACCAGGCGCTGTAGATCATGTGGAGAACAAGATGACGCATCGTAATTCACGCCTTGTCTGCGGGAAACAGAAGGAACAGCTGAAGCTGCATCTTGATGTAGTTCTTTGTCTGGAGCCATCCAGCCCTTCTTCCAATGCAGAGGTAGCATTGCTTGTGGCGGTTTGGCCAGTCTCACACTGTGGGGAATAAGAAGCAGCTCGTGTTCACCATCACTTCGCCCCCCCAAAGGACGTCAATTTGTGAGGTGCCAGGTGTTCCGGCAGCCCCGAAGCCAGCCTACTGCACTGTTCTGCTTACGCCATTCCAGCCACTATTCGCTGCATTACTACTTCGCCTTTTTGTGGGTCTTCTCGCTGGCTGTTTGCCACTTCGTGCCCTCTGTAAAGGGCCCCAGCGGCAAGTGGCAAAGGCCTACCATGGTGTTCGTTGTTTTAAGCTTGTTTGAAACTCCAAGCGCTTGGCCTTTTTGTTGGTTGTTTGTTTGCTGTTTTTGTGACGGAATCAATGATGATACTACTGGTGAGCTGCTTACTTGCCCTTTCCAAACACAGTAAGTGTGCTTCTGTTCGAAAGAGCAACGCAGGAGCAAGGGGTTGGGCGAAGAAATGAACGACGGGGAGCAGTTGCTATGAGGAGGTGTTTGGTTTGTCTAGACTGTTAAAGAGCCTCCTTCATTGTCGCTGCGGCTCGGTCTCCAGTGGCTATGCTAGTAAGGCAGTGACCGGTCTGCTTTCAGCATTTGGAATTTGTTTCCACATCCTTGGTTTGCAGTGCTTTCTCCCCCGTGTAGTCGAAGCTGCGCTCGTTAGTACATTTTATAAAGTCACAAAAGTTTCCTTAACATAAAGGTGCACGTATACGGCTGCAAAATACGCCGTGAGCACCACACGCTGGTGTGTTGCCACCTGTTGTGTGAAAGGCATCAAGTTTTTTATTTTTCTCCGCAATCGTACCTCTTTGTTCGCATTCTTTTATCTCTATATTGTTGGAGGTTGGGCCCTTAAGCGCGGGCGATTTGCATGTATGGCTCCTTCCGTTTTAATAAGACAAACAACCTGCTGAGCTAGGGGATCAGCTGGCTCGTTTTTCTCTTTGCGCTTCTGCAAGAGTGCGCAAAACACGGCAATGCTTCAAGTAGGCGTTAGTGCAGCGCAACCGGATGATTTGATCCCCTCTCCTTTCAATCATCCTCCGTATAACTAGGCTTTGGCTACTATTATTCGTTTTTTTTACTTTTCCCGAGCTTCTTAGGTAGTGTAAGGGCAAAATAAGGGAAGCATAAACTGAAGTGTCCTTAAAGTTGGTTCATGTTGAATGCCACAATCCACCAGACCCATCGCGCCGCAGCCAGGGCTTCGACCAAAAACGAAAGTTTATTGTGCCAGGCAGAGTTCTTAAGAAACTAGCAAAAGGAACCAGCAATACGAAGTCCTCAGAGCGAATTTCGGCAGTTCCGGGAGCCACACCTATGTGCATACCCAGCAAAAAGCGATGGTCGTGCGTGCTCCTTTTCCGTGGTCGTCACAGATAGATTTTACTTTCCGGGGTCACTTTTTTGACTGCCTCCTGACACCGATCCACCGTCGGGACTAGACTTCAATTGCAATGCCCGTAGCTGCTCTTCTGGGACTACTTCCAGTTGAATGTGACAACTGCTAGAAAGAGCAGATTTTGCGTGAAAAAGAGTAAAAAAAATTTCTCTTTCCCGAGCCCCAGCTGTCTTCCGAGGGGGCGGGAGAACACGGCGTGAGATCCACATGTTGGCTGGACGGCGACGCTGCGTCAGAGCAACAATAGCGTTCAAGCAAAAGTTCAAAATATCAAGCTGATTATGGGATACTTATAATCAAGTAGCTACGTTCAGGCTGTGACAGCCATCGTGAGCCACCCACGGGCTGGCGAAAGTCAAAAGCTTTGCGAGATTAGATGCCTACACTGCCACGATGCTGCAATCTTCTTCAAGTTTCACCGTGCTGGACCTAGTGCCACTAGCTTCGCCCAATCATTCATATGGCAATTAACCATGCGTCTTTCACAGAGTCGGGTAGCCGTGCACAGCGACACGGCTGGGGTCGCGCCTCGCAGGCTATGCCGTAGCCTAGTTACTTCAATTTCACCAATAACTGGTGAAGGCTGCGAGGCTTCTTCGGCTCATTTGGACTTAACGCCGCGCAGTAGTGTTCCACCAACACGCCCCTGCAGTCACTCTCAGAGTGTGCAATTCCCATCCAACTCTCTTTGGATTCCTCTTCAATGTGGTACCTAACTGTGGTATAGCTTAAGAAAACGCAATTCACTGAACGCCCCAAATATAATTTCTTTGGTTAATGGCGCACCATTGTTATCCGGGGATGGTAAGCGCAGAAAAGTGCTGCATTGTTCTAGTTATCACCATCTCACCAAACGAATGCCTTTTTGAGGGCCCCACAATGCAAGCTTATTTCGGACCCCACGCTAAATTCAGGAGTAAACTAGACTTCTCCTCTTGGCCTTGGAGCTCAAAGAAGGCATGAAGATACAAGCATTTGAAGCGAACGGGGTTGATTTCCTCCACCAGCTGGCCGCCGCGCTCTCAGCATGATCTCAGCCAGCCCCAAACCCTGGGCTTTACTACCTTAGGTACTGGCGGGACCCGACAAACTGTCAAAATGAAATTAAAACCATCATATTTATAGTGCTGAACTAAACTAGCGTGCACCAGCTTGATGGCCAGCGTAGTGCTCGACACTACTGCCGCCCGCATCCGCCGCAGTGCAATTTCTCCTCAACTACCAAACGCCTCCTACACATTTTGTCCTTTGTGTTGTACGTTTTCTTTAGATTCTAAATAGTGAGAGCTGCAAATGCAGTTTATTTTGGGTTGTACCGGAGGCGCCACGGCCGCTTCACTGAGCCGGTGTGGCTTTCCCACTTCAGCCAAACGAAAGTGCACATATAAGTCCTAACGGCCAAAGGCTCGGCTGTGAGGAACGGTTAAGGTGGCAGCCCCGTATAGTGAGGCGTCCCGAGGGCTCGCAGCCCGCCGTTAGTGGCCTGCCCGTTGACGGAAATGATGGGGGGCCCCCAGAGGGGCCCCCCAGAGAGTCAGCAACAAGGGGGGGTTTCAGATTCAGGGGAAGCAGCGCAAGTTGGGAATACTTATTACTGCAAGTCTGTGCCTCCCATGCCGGACCCATGGCGCCAGCCTAATGCGTCTGATGACTTGATAGGCCTCCACCCGGAGCGGTAAGGAAACCTTGTGGTTTTGCTTCCTGTGTGAAATATTTCTCCTTTTTTCGAAACGTATGCGCAGAATTGTGTGATATTGTGAAATGTCACGTTTTCTCCGAGAAACTTTGTGCTTTCGCCTCCTGTGTGAAGCATTTCTTCTTTTTCTGCATTTTCTGCACAGCATTGTGGGATCTCGCGGAATATTTCATCTTTTCCGAAGTTTCTGCGCAGCATGTCCCTCGGCAGTCGTGTTTGGCGTGTGTGGACTCAGAGTTGCCTTCGTGAAGCAGCAAGAGGCTCACTTCACCTCTCGCCTCCGCCTGGCGACGCTGCGGCCCCGCGCCGTGTACGGCCCCGGCTTGCTGTCGAACACTTTGCCCCATCAAACTAAATTCTTCTGTCTTCACCAGCCCCTGCCTCCGCTGCCTATTCCCGAGGCGCACAGGTACCATCGGTTCACTCTGGTGGACCTTCTTGAACACGACGCGCCGGAGGTGAAGGCGGAGGCGGGAACTGAAGAGTTATCTTTCTTCCATTCCCTTTCAGGTAGCAACAGCAGCAGCAGCAGCAGCTCCGACAAGAGTGCGAAGGCTGCAGCAGCCAACGTAGCCGCGTTTCTCCTTTCTGCTGCCCGGACTGCTGCACTGGGGGAGCACGCGTTCCGAAAGGTGCCCATACAGCAGCAGCAGCAGCAGCAGCCAGTAGCAGGCAGCAGCTTGCTGCGCTCTTTCTCAGCGCAAAGCATTCGCCAGCAGCAGCTCCAGCAGCAACACAGCAGCAGCAGCAGCGCCATCGGGGCAGCATCTTCCGTGTCAAGCAGGAGAGGCAGAGCTGACAGTTATGTGAGCAGCAACGTGCAGAGACAGCTGCAGCAGAAGCCGCACATGCATCATCAGCAGCAACTGTACGTGCAGCAACAACCGCAGCAGCAGGGGATGCTCCCGCAGCAGCAGGGAATGCTGCCGCAGCAGCAGGGAATGCTGCCGCCTCAGCAGCAAGAGTGGAGCACTCTGTCGGAAGCCAGGCAGGAGAAAAGACGAAAACCCAAACGCAGGAAGCTCGAAGATTGGTAGCTGCAGCAGCAGTATACCTCGTTACATTCTTGTGTCCTCATGTAATTTCCTGGTGTTGTTTTTGCCCACTGTTGTTGCTGCTTTTGCCGCTGCTGCTGCTGCTGCTGCGCACCGCGAAACGGGACAGCTGAGCGAACAAGCGGCCGCAGCTGGAGCCAATTATGGCCATCTAAGCAGGGCAGCAAATGCAGCAGCAAATGCAGCAGCAAACGCAGCAGCAGCTGTTGGAGGGGCATAGGCTCTCCCCAGTTTTTAAGGCAAAAGTAGCTCGCACTGCTGTTGCTGAGCAACTGTCTATCTATTAAGTCCCACTAGACTCCCTTCGGTTCCCTCCAGAGCTGAGGCTCTGCATGATATTAGACGGCCTATTTTCATCCTGCAGCAGCAGTTGGCAGTGTACAGAAGAAGAACTGGAGACTTTACGCAGAGGCTCTCTTGCTGCAGCTCCGCTGCGCAGCGGCTTCTTTGTCTGCGCTGTTTGCCAGCTGCCGCAGTGCCCTCATGGCTCTTCGTAGCAGCCGCAGCTGAAGGTATACAGCTCTGGCATTATCTATTGTAGCGCTTAGGGCGTAGGGCCAACACTTCGAGCCCACGTGCAGGCCGAGTTGGTACAGAGAGCAGACAGCTGGGGCTAATTCCCGGGTTCTGGCTGCACCGTTTAGCCCCCGACTAATAAGTAACGATAATATTGTGCGTAAAAGAAGGGCTGAAGTGGCGGAAACAAATAGTAGAGTAATGCGTTGCAGGAGCGGCCAGGCATGTGGCGTCCGGTTGCATCGACAGAGAGCGGGAGCTAGCCGCTGCAGCCTGCACGGATTTAGGTTAAGGGGGGACTTGAGGAGAATAAAAAGGTTTTATTGACTTAATTCTAAAGAAATTGGTTGCATGAATAGAAAACGGCGCGGACGAGGCTGATGCGGCAGTGGTCAAGAACTGCCACAGACAGCCGACGGCGCCGGCTGCCCTTGCAGGTGGCGTTTCCTCTAACGGATAATGCATTTGTCACCTTTTCAGTGTTTTCCCAGGAATGAAGACCACAATTTGAGAGGTGTATTGAAGTAAAAACGCTCTCTTCTTCTTTCTTTGACTCCGGGCTCCTCATCCAGCTGCGGCTCGATCCGCACTGCCTGCTTCGCCTGCGCCCTGCAGCAGCCGCCTCGGCTGCGTCTTAATAGAAAGGCAGCTCTTTTGCTGCGCCTTGCTGCATTGTGTCACCAGCAGCTCTCCCCCTGCAGCAGCAGCAGCAGTCGGCGGTCTCCTGAGGGCCCCGCGGTTTTCTCATGGTAGTCCAAACATGTTGTTGTCTATTTGTTTCTTCTCTACCCCCGTCACTTTCTGGTCATGTAGAGGGCGAGCTCCTCCAGAGCCGCAGTGAGCAGCAGCAGCAGCAGCAGCAGCCGAGCTAACAGCCGCTGGACTCAGATTAGCTCCAGCTTGCCACTTTCCATATAGCCCTATCTTCCCAGCCTAGAGAAGTAACTCGAACTTCATGCCTCCAGGAGTGCCGTGAGGGGCCAGGGAGGCGGACTGCATGTAGCAGCGGCAGCATCTGCGGCAGCAGCAGCAGTAGCAGCAGCAGCAGCAGCAGCAGCAGGTAAGGACAGGCCGGTCCTTGCTCATCTTATGACGTCCACAAACACTTTAAAAGAAAGGGAGACAGCGCCAGGCAGCAGCCGCGCAGTGTCTCTTATGGAGGCCCCCATGCAACTTGAAGGGGCCCTGCCAGCCTCGCGTGTGCCTTCGATTGTTTCCGCACTGACCTACAGCAGCAGCAGCAGCTGCTGCTGCTGCAGCAGCAGCACCGGCACCAGCAGCAGCGCCAGCAGCACGGGGGGCGACTTCCCCTGCGAGGAGGTAGAGAGGGTCAGGGGGCCCCCAAAGCTGCAGGTTGCTGCAGTGCAGGCAGCTGAAGCAGCAATAGAAACGCCTCATCTGCAGAGCAGCGAAGAAGACGATCGCTGCTCCTGTTTGCTGCTGCCGGAGCTTCCTTTGCAGCTGCCGCTGCATCTGCCCGCGCAGCTTCCGCTGCAGCAGCAGCAGCAGCAGCAGCAGCAACAGCCGCAGCGGTGTCCGAGTGAGGGTGTGTTAGATGTATGCTCCTGCCTGACATTTGATGACCTGCCTCTGCTGCAGCAGCCGGATCCGCAGCCGAAGCTGCAGGAGGAGCCGCAGCAGCAGCAGGGGCAGCGGCAGCAGGAGAACAGCAGGATTTCCGGTGTTGATGACGCAGCGCCGGTGCTTGTGCTGCCTCTTTTCAAAGTTGTTGAAGACATTCTGGCGCCCAGAGGCCTCTCGACGCCGAACTCGCACTGGCAGCAGCAGGAAGCAGCTAGCGCGGGCCAGAAGCCAGCAGAGCAGCAGCAGCAGCAGGAACCCCGCAGGCTGCGGAAGCAGCGGCGGGTGCCCGAGCTGCAGCAGCCGCCGCAGTCCGAAACCGAAGATGAAGAAGACAGAGCGCTGCGGTGGGAATGCCGCGTGGTGACCCCGTGCGTGGGGGTGGGTGTTGACTGTTTATCTGCAGAGGGTTGCGGATTAATAGTTTGTGGCTCTCCATTTTCTCTTTTCGACAACTGCTGCACTGTGGAGCTGCCCGGCTCTTACTACATAGGCGGCGGCAGCAGCAGCAGCAGCAGCAGCTCCATGCGCTGCCCGCTCAGCCCGCCCATCTCGGGAGCCCGCGCCGCTCGCACGGCTACCCGCAGAGGCAGCAAAACTTTGGCGCATTTGGGACATGTGGAAAACAACACGTTGGAGTGGTCGCATTCCTCAGGAACGGAAATAGTGGAGGACTTCGACATTAGACCCATCAAGGTCTTTGTGGGCACCTGGTGAGATACTAGGAAACAAGCCTTGACACGTGATGGTTCATGTTTCCAGTTCTTGCAGCAAGGGTATGAACATGAACGTGGGTTCATTGCAAATTTGTTTATGGCAAAATGTGCCCATATAGGTGTACCTCGGCGCCTGATTGTGAGTGAAAATATGCAATTTTTGATATTTTCTTGTGCATGCAAATCCCCGCAAAAGTGCGAAGTGCTGTGTCTATTCGTGGGCTTTGTGGGAAACAAACTTGCACAGCCCCATACACCTAGAGAAGCAGCAGATGCTGTATTTCGATTAGCCACAGAGAGGCAGAAAGCTGAACACTGAGGGGAGGAAACAACAGAGATTTGATATGGAGTCCAAAAGAAAAACAGACAAAAGAAGTCCAGAAAACAGCAGCAAGGAAGGCCAGACAGCGAGACAAGCAGGGCCAAAGGCGGAGCCCGAAGCAGCAGGAGGAATAATGAGTCACAGAGCCCTGCAGGTGTAGAACCAGACGCAGCTACACCGGCAAATCTGCGAAAGCGGGAACTTTTGAAACTTGAAATAGGCTCTAAGAATAGAACTTTTCTATGAGAGTTCAAATCGAGGTGGTCGAGGCTTTTTGTGAACTTTCGCTTCTTTTACCCCCATAGAAACCACTGCATGGAGTCTTTTGCCAGCCACAGGCTCAGGGGGCTTTTGAAATCCACTGCATCCAGTGGGGTTTCGGGGCCGCGGATATTTATGAGATAAATATGGAGAAGCTGTGTGCGCAGCCCGTGCCTGTAATTGTGGCTTTGTTCTTCTGCATTTGTATTCCTCTTTTCCTTGCCTTCTCGTTCGTTTCTTCCGTCGTTTGTTTGCACAGGCTTTGCTGCATATTTTTTCATTGGCTGCTGCGTATGCTGCTTCATTTGTTGGCGTTTTTGTCCTTTTTGTGCGGCGCTCAAGGAATACGGAGTACCAGGAATTTGCAACAGAGTACATCAGCTCCTTGGAGGCTCAGCTTCAGGGCAGAAGTTAGTACATCGCTCAGGCAGCCTTTTTTTTCGCTGCTGTCTTTGAATGATTATCTTCCTATTCTCTTTCTAAGTGGCTGTTGTTACCTTTTTCTGCATTTGAAGGCTTTTTTGGTTATCGTTGTCCTTTTCCGTTCGATTTTTTCTCTGTTTGCCTTTGACAGCGTTCGCCTGCTGTCTACACTGTCTTGTCTTCCTCCTGTATCTGCGCTCTGACCTACAGACTTCAGTCTTATTGTGGTTCTTCACCTTTTTGCATTTGTTTGTCTGTGATGCTGTTAATCTTTGTTCATTTCGCTGTCCATTCCTTTTGCTAGCCATTTATGCTGCTACAACCTCTGTGCTTGTGCTTGGGCTTTTGTGATTGGCTCTGGTATAATAGCGTTCGGTCTTCCCATCTCTCCCTGTTTCCACTGTTTTTGTTTTTCCTCTTTGGCCTTCTCTTCCTGTTTCTCTGGCTCCATCCGCCTCTCGCTGCAGCTGCAACTTTACCGCAGTAGCTTTGCATTCTGTCCTTTACCCCAGTGGCTTTGCATCTGCTTCTGGATTTGAACTTGCATGTTTTGCTGCCTTTTCCCGCTGCACTGCGCAACACCAGGCGGAAGCCCGCAGCGCAAAGGCCCCACCACTTCGGTGGAGTGGAGCGAAGCCGGCAGCCAGGCGGTCCGGCTGCGGGCCTCGCAGTCCTCCACCTCCACCCTGACCATTGGTCAGGACACGGAGGTGGAGAGCCACATGGACTCCGACAGCGACGACTCCACCCTCAGCGAGGCTCCACCCCTCATCCAGCGCCGCTCCACTCTTTCCCTCAGCAAGCCGGCCCCCAACCAGCAGCCGCTGAAGGACTGGCTGCTTCCGGGCTACGACGTTTACGTCGTTACGCTTCAAGAAGTCACCAGTAAATGGCCACTTCCACGGAACTCGCTTGCATGCGCTGCATGCATGCAACGCATGCAAGTGCCGCGAGGCATGCTTCAGTTGCGGCTTGCGCAGCGCTGACCAGACAGCTGGCAGCCAGCCGTTCAAGAGCAGCTGCTGCTGGCTGCTTCTGGCTGCTGCTGCTGCCGGCTGCTTCTGGTTGCTGCTGGGTGCTGCTTGCTGCTGCTGGATGCTTCTGGCTGCTGCTGGCCGCTGCTGGCTGCTGCTGGTAAAGCAGCACACAAATTCGAGGAGGGATCAGGGACGGACTGCTGGGAGTGTTTGAGTGGCTGCTGCAGATGATAACATATTTAGCGCTATTGGACTTTATCTCGAAGTTGCAAATGGGGAACATTACTTGCGAGTTAGCATGGGAGACGGCAAAATATCTGGATTAGGCAAAGGGGCCTGGACAAAGATGAAGGCCACTTGTACGACTGTGAAATTGCAAAGAGGGCATTTATCTTTTGCCTTTTTCTCTGCTCATATTCTTATCTGTAAAGCCTTTTCCTGCATTTTACCTCTTTGCATTTCAAAAGTGTTTTCGCGTCTGCTCTTTTATTGCTTTTCTGTCTTGTCTTTTTTGCTGCTTGCCTCAGTCATGCATGTATCTCTTTGCTGCGCATCTCTTGTCCTTTCTTTTTGTCCTTTTGCTTTTGTTTTTCTTGCCCTGTGTCGCTAACTTCTTTTCTACTTGTCAGTACTGTCAGCTTGCTTCTCAAGATTCCTTGCACATGGTGGCATTTCTCTCACTGTCACATTTTTGTTTTGTTTCATCTCTCCCAGCATCCACGCGTTCTCTTCAATAAAAAGAATACGTTTTTTCACGAACTAGAAAGAAATAACTTCATTTTTAAAATCTGAAATCTCGCACATTTTTCTTTTTTCTGCTTAGCCATGGCCTGCTGGATCCGACAGTCCGCGCGTTCTCCAGTTGGGCCGGTGACCCCTTTGGCCTACAAAGCTTTTTCCTTTAGTAAGCAGCAGCAACAGCAGCAGCAGCAGCAGCGGCAGCAGCAGCAGCAGTAGCAGCAGCAGCAGCAGCAGCGTTGCGTGCGTTTTGCTTCTGCTGCGGGCATGCGCGTTGCTGTTGTGGCAAGCATTCAGGTCTCTGTGCTGGCACAGCTGCATGCACTTATGTGTGCACTTTGTTGGGGCTGCATGCATGCGGCTGCTGCTGCTGCTTCTTTTGGGTTTTGTTCAGCGAGAATAAACGCGAGCAAAGGAGCTTTGACTTTGGTGTTGAAGATTCATGACCAAGTTGTCTGCTTCGTGGGCTGCCACATGCCAGCCTCGGGCGTCAAGGTTAGTTGTTCTCTTTGATTTTTTTTTTCTTCCGTTGATTTGTCATCATTTTGTTCTCTTGATCTACTTGTTTACCTTTCTGTTTGTTGTATTTTCGCTTAGACATGCTTATGTCTTCTTCCGTTTCTGGTGACTAATCATCATTAGGCTTTCATCACCATCTTTAGTTTGGATCGTTCTCTTGCAGTTTGATTTGTGGCCACTGCAGCAGCAGCAGCACTGCTTGCTGCTGCTGCTTCTGTCTTTGCTGCTGCGGCTTTTGCCTGCGACGGCGCAGCCGTTGGAAAGCACGGCAAAATGGCTTCTTTTCGTGTTTCATTTTCTGCTTTGCAACTCTCTTCCTTTGCTGCCTTGTAATTTTTTCTTTTACGCTCTTGGCCCCGGTGTGAAAATAAATGCATGCCTGGGACCTGCATGCATGCACTGGATGCATGCGCCGGCGCAAACGCGTGCGTTGCATGCAAATGCATGCGCTGCACGCGGACGCCCCGAGCTTTTCTTTGCTGCGCAGGGCCGTGTACGCGCCCGCAAGCACATTCGCCAGAAACTGGCTCAGGTCTATTCAAATTGTGCAGAAGCTGATTTCACTCGGGTGTTCCACCACGTCATTTGGGCTGGAGACTTCAACTTCAGACTGCAGGCCACCCCTGAGATTTACAGTGAGCTCCCCCCCGCAGCAGCAGCAGGCAGCAGCAGGCAGCAGCAGGCAGCAGTACTCATTGCAGCCTAACCTTGCCCTTAAGCAGCACATGAGGCTACACTAATGCAATCCCGTGCACATAGACACAGCTACCTTGCTGCAGTGCAACAATTGCTGCAGCCGCAGCGAATGCCAAGGGGCACAAACAGTTGGGAAACTGGTGCTTTTGCATGCATGCAGAGAAAACATGCTGCAGCTAGCCTGTTGCGACGCAAGCTCTGCAAAAGGCTGCAGTATTGCTGCTGCTGGGCTTGCCATTCTGCCGAGTTTGATCTGATTTGCTGCTGCTGCTGCTGCTGCAGTGCCGCTGCTGGAGAAGCTAAACATTAAGGCCCTACTGCAGTACGACGAATGCAAGGAGGACTTTGGCCAAGACATGCAGCTTCACGTACACCCCAGCACTTGCAGCCTATCGCTGCCTTCTCACTTCTTGCAGTTTCTTCACTGCATGCAAATCACTTTTTTGTTGTCCTACTTGCAGCTTTTCTACTAACTTGTTTTTTCCGCTTTCTCACCTACTGCTTCGCTAAATCACTTTTTTGCTGTCCTACTTGCAGCTTTTCTTTTAACTTGTTTTTTCCGCTTTCTTATCTACTGCTTCGCTTTGCAGCTCTTGCCCCACATTTCAGAACACTTTTGCCCTCCCCTGTGCATTGAGATACCGCTGGCTAGCCAGCATGCGTTTCGCTAGCAAGCTAGCTAGCTAGCGAGCTAGCCTGCATGCATGCTTGCATGCATGAATGCATGGGTGCATATATGCATGCGTGTGGAGTTAATTGCACTTTTGCGTTCATCTGCGCGTACATATTTGTGTTGATCAGCAAATGCGGGAAGCGCCTGTAGAGTTTTTGCCAACCTATAAGAAGGCAGATGGCCGGCCACCCCTAGACACCAGCGACCCTGACTGGCCTTTGAAAGAGTACCAAGTGCAAATGAAAAAGGGAGTTCTGGGGCAGCGCAAGACAGTAGAAAGGCCTCCCTCGGTGAGTGCAGTGTACGTACACCTGAATAAGACACCGTGCCGCTCGCCGTTCTCTCTCAGCTTCTTTATTTCGACAGAACTGCAGCAGCTGCAAAAGCTAGGGGAGCCTGCAGTGGAATATTTAAGCCTGCTGCATGCGTTTTGCTCTTCTTGCAGTGGTGCGATCGAGTCTTTTACTGGTCAATGCCGGCAGTGAAGTCCTTCTTAAGGACGGTTCCTGGAGCTTACTTCGCTGCAACTCCCAAGGAACCAAGTACGCAAGTGCCACTTTATTCAGGCTTTAGCATTTTTTGGAGCTCTTTGAATCTTCTTTTTTGCACAAATCAGCTTTTGCTGCTGACGTGCTCGGACAAACAAACTACCACAAGTTCGGGCTTATTGTCGTTTGCATGCTTTTTCTCTCATTTTCTTCGTGAATCTTCGCTGCATTTCGTGTTTGTGCTCAAGTTGGAGTTTTATTTTTATTTGTTTTCTTCTTTTTGTGAAAGTCCGGCCGCCGCATTGGCTTCCTGAGTGTTGGGTTTGCTGCACCTTCGCAGGTGTTCTCATGGCCAGCGACCACGCCCCTGTGGGTTGTGGCTTTTATCTTTACGCTTTGCGTTCCGAGCCTCCCCGCATATTCTTTGGCCAGAAGAATCATACAGACAAAAGACAAAAACAAATTAAAGAATAATCCCAAAGAGCCATACTGGCCCCTCTTGCTGCAGCAGCAACAGCAGACAGGTCGAGCCCCAGGCGCAGCTAATGCAAAGGCAGTGAGCGCCCCCTCGCCTGCTGCTGCTGCACACTTTGCTGCAGCAGCATAAAAAGAGTCAGCGGAATCTGCGGGCTCTTCTCTAAGTTCCCGCAGCACTTTTCGCCTGGGCTGACTTTATGCAGACATTTAGTTTAAACCCACCCCTTGTCTGCTTTCTTTAGCCAGTGTTTCAAGCACCTAGCCAGCTAGCTAGCGTCAAGTCGAAAGGCTCTCCAGCTAGCTAGCTAGCTAGCCAGCTAGCTAGCTAGCCAGCTGGCTAGCTAGCCAGCTGGCTAGCTAGCCAGCTGGCTAGCTAGCCAGCATGCAGCTACTAGCCAGCTGGCTAGGTAGCCAGCTGGCTAGCTAGCCAGCATGCAGCCCTCTGGGACCTCAAGCTTTCGCGAGCAGCAGCAGCAGCAGCTGCTGCTGCTGCCAAATATATACTAAACGCGCCCTTACGGGCCGCGGAACAAGAACAGCCTCTGCTGCAGCTAATTTTGCTTTACAGCCACTCTTGCTTAACTTGCTGTGGCAGCAGCAAATAGTGTATTTCCGAGCAGCTGGGGCAAACTAGTTGTGCCGCTGCTGCTGCAGTTATTGCTGCTGGCGAACTAGCTGTGCTGCTGTTTCTGAAGCTGCGCCTGGCGTCGCTGCAGCCGTTGCTGCTGAAGCTTGATGCAACAGCTAACTACTGCTGCTGCTGCAGCTGCAGCTGCTGCAGCTGCTGCTGCTGCTGCCGAACTTGTGCTGGACCGAGTAGCAGGTGAGTCAGTCCACATCCTCCCCTTCAAATAGTTCGTCTTGCTGCTGCTGAGCAGCAGAAGACGAAGGGGCTTGCGAAGCCAGCCAGCCACAGGGCAACGCAAGAGCTAAATGACGTGCATGCGCACAAAGCAGCGCTTGCATGCATGCACGCATGCATACACGCGTGCATGCATGCATGCACGAAGTGCATCTATTCCAGCTCTCAATAAATGCGTGCATGCCTGCCGTTTGCTTCTTCCCCGGCTGCCGCTTTTGAGAAGCCACCAGGTGGGCCTCTGCAGCAGCTGGCTGGGGCCGTTGCAACTTCCTGCGGCCGCGCGCATGCTTGCATGCATGCATGCACGCGTTTGCATGCGCGCATGCATGCATGCATGCATGCGTTTGCATGCATGCATATTGGAGTTTCGCGCAAAGCTCGGGCCTACTGCTCCTTGGCTCGGGCCACTTGCCCCACGCCAAAACAACTAATATTGAAGTGTTGGCAAATGAGGGAAACTGTAGACCGCAGCAAACTCACGAGGTAAAAAAAGCTCCACAGCAGCACTGCTGCGAGCACAGTGCTGCTGTAGGGGCTCATCTGCTGCTTCTGCTGCTGCTGCAGCAGCTGCGGCAGCAGCAGCGCCCCCACTCCAGAAGCAGACGGCGACACGGCGTACAGCCAAATGCAGCAAAACCAAAACGGAAGCACAGGCCACTGAACAGGGGAGAAGTCCATCTGCACGCAAACGCATGCATGCCACTCCTGCTTCTGCTCCTGCTCTTCACGCTGCTGCTGTTGCTGCTGCTGCTGCTACTGCTGCTCTCAGTCGCACCACTGGCCATTCTGTTCGAGTTGTGGGCTCGGCTAGGCGCGCTCCCTAACCCTGCTTACTGCTGGCCTCCTTGCTTCTGGTGCTGGCAAAGGTAGATGGCTAGCTAGCTAGCTGGTCAGCTGGCTAGCTAGCTAGCTTGCTAGCTGGCTAGCTGCTAAGTGCGCTGAACTTACCCTGCATGTGGCTGAGAGGTTCAGGCGAAGGGCGATAATGGAAGTGTTGCAAATCATTGTCCAGTAACACAGCACCGGATGCTCCCCCATCACCGCTGCAGCAGCAACAGCAGCAGCAGCAGCAGCAGCAATAGATGGCCAGCAACACAGCTGCAGCTCGAAGCGCCCTCATCCAGCAAGCACTGCTACAGCAACACAGCAGCAGCGCTACTGCGGCAGCAGCAGCAGCAGCAGCCAGCAGCAGCCGCCTGGTCTACTCTCTGGTGATCTTTGCTGCAGCAGCTGCTGCTGTTGTTGCTGTTGCTTTAGTCGAGCCTCACTGGAGCAAAATAGAGGAATTTGCATTAGGACATGAACAAGGCAGCCAAAAAGCTGAGCTGCGCGCACACCGCAAACGCCACCCACAAGCATGCGCATGCACACGCATGCATGCATGTATGCATGCATGCATGCACACATGCATGTATGCATGTACTCTGCATGCACTCTGCTGCTGCAGCTCACAAGGGTTCCAGGGCGGCTTAAGCAGCATCGCTAGGCTCGCAGCTGCATGCTGCATGCATGGATCAGTGCCTCTGGAACCAAAACCCTAAACCCTAAACCCTAAACCCTAAACCCTCGTACAGATGGCTTTGGCGGGCCTGTCGGCGAGCCTGCAGCCGTTCAAAACGTCGGAAGTGAGCATTCCGACGAGCAGCAAATAAAAGGGAAAGGCCAAAAAGGCCTGCAGAGGCAAAGTCAGCAAACACGGCGGCGCTGCACGCCTGCGCACAGCCACGCAGCGCAAACCCCAAACCCTAAACCCTAAACCCTAAACCCTAGACCCTCGGTGCAAACGCACAAATGAAGAGCCAGAGGCTGCACTTCGTGAGAGGTGCCCGCGGCAGACAAACACCTCTCGGCGCGTCCTCAACCCTAAACCCTAAACAACAACTCCAGATCCTACACCCTAAACCCTAAACCCTAGGATGGTTCTCACGCAAACGAGACAGGAGCCACATCGGCGAGAGATGTTGTGAAAATCTGCGGGCCGAAAACGAGGCTGATGATATTCATGCCCATCATCTGCACAGCAGCAACCACACAATGCACACTGCCAGCAAGCTGCTGCTGCTGCTGCTGCTGCTGCTGCTGCTGCCGCTGCTGCTGCCGCTGCTGCTGCTGCCGCTGCTGCTGCTGCTGCTGCTGCTGCCGCTCCTGCTGTTGCTGCTGCCGCTGCTGCTGCTACTGCTGCTGCTGCCGCTGCTGCTGCTACTGCTGCTGCTGAGCTCACCACAAACTGCCCTTCTGTCACGCCCGTAATCCCCGTGTGACAGCGATATTCGTGGAAGTGGAGCTCCCACCACTGCAGCACAAACCGCAGGCCTTAAACCCCAGACCCTAAACCCTAAACTCTAAACCCTAAACCCTAGATGTCAGGCCCAGACCCCTGCCCCTAAGACGAAGCCGCAAACCCCAAACCGCGGCAGCAGAACCCGCGCTGCAGTGTCCACAGCTGCCAGCGTCCTGCCAGTGGCTTCTAAGACCCAGCAGCAGCAGCAGCAGCAGTAGCAGCAGCAGCAACAGCAGCAGCAGCAAGCTGTGCACACCGTGTAAATGAAAAGCTGCATCTGGAGAATGGCTATGAGCATAAAGGCAGCAACAGACTGCCCAACTCTGATGGTCCCCAAAACGCTCAATGCGGCAAATACCTGCAGCAAACAGGCACGTACTGCAGCAGCAGCTGCTGCTGCCGGTGTTGCTGCAATGCATGTTGCTGTCTGCTGCACTGCAGCAGCAGCAGCAGCTGCTGCTGCTGCACAGACAGCAACAGCAGCAGCAATGGCCCTCAACTCACAAAAGTCGTCGCTGCATCCATCCACTCCCCAACGATCAACCCCTGAAGTGACCTAAACCCTAAACCCCAAACCCTAAACCCTAAACCCTAAACCCTAAACCCTTGAGGCCTACAGTGGAGAACGCGTCGCAGCCATGGTCAAAGAGCTGCCCCAGTGGGGTGGAGGTGTTTGTTCGTCGGGCCTGCTTCCCATCAATAGCATCTAACGTCTGCAGCAGCAAAGAGCAGCAGCAGCAGCAGCAGCAGCAGGTGAGGCCGCAGCAGGACACCAGCAACAGTCCATTTACACGCAGAGGCAGCTGCAACGAGGCATACCTTGGCGGCAGCTAACTCCAGTTGAAGTGCTGCTGCGGGAACAACCCTAGCAGCAGCAGCAGCAGCAGCAGCAGCAGCAGCAGCAGCAGCGGCAGTAACAGCAGCAACACCGCAAGCATCCCCAGGAGCAGCAGCAACCGCAGCAGCAAATACGCCCGCAGGAGCACACGTAACGGCCCACAGAACTGCAGCACGGAAAGCAGCAGCAGCAGCAGCAGGGAGAACTCACTTGGTAAGAAAAAAGAAGAAAAAGATTTGCAAAATAAACCCAAGTCGGAGCTGCTTCCTCGAGCCGCGGCATATAAATGCAGGTGAGGGCCATGCACATTAACGTGCAGCTAAACCCCAGCAGAGTCAGCAGGTTCGGGCTCACCCACTGCAGCAGCAGCAGCAGCAGCAGCAGCAGCGGGTGAGGGGAGGCGCTGGGGCGGTAAAGCACAAAGAGCCAGCAGGAAGGCCGGAGGGGAAGACAGGCAGCAGCAGCAGAAGAGCCCGCAGCAACAGCAGCAACACAGCAGCAGCGGGAAAACAGCAGCAGCAGCAGCAACAGCAGCAGCAGCAGCAGCAGCTGACAAGAGGGGTGTAAGAGACGACAGCGTTCCAGAAAGGATTCATCAGCCTGTCGACTGGAGTGCTGCCAGCAGAAACATATTTATATTTGGTGAGTTGCTGCAGCCCTTTGCTGTCGATGTAGCAGCCAAAAAGCCCCATTTTGTTTGCAGAAAAAAACAAATGAAGGAGCGGCAAAAGGCGGAGAGAGCTGCTGCAGCTCCAGGTGTACGTACACCCCAGACGCACGCAAGACCCCACACAGCCACTAGCAGCCACTCAGCTGCAGCGACGCAGCTGCTGCGGATGCTCCTGCTGCTGCTGCTGCGCTTGCTGCTGCAGCGCCTGCTGCTCCACGTTCCCCCGCTGCCACGGCTGCTGCCCCTCCTGCTGCAGCCTTCCCTGCTACACAGTTTGCTGCTGCTGCTGCTGCTGCTGCTGCTGCTGGCTCTAGGCTTCAGCGGGCCAAGGCGGGCCCTTCAGGCGTCCAGCTGCTGCGGAATTGGGGCTGCTTCATGCACTGGATTTGGTGGGTAGATGTGCGCTGGGAGAAGTGCTGCTGCTGCTGCTGCTGCTGCTGCTGCTGGTCCTGCTGCTGGTTCTGCTGCTACTCCGCACAGGTGCGGGTCCCGAGGCGAAGATGAGAGAGACGAAAGCCTAAAATGTATTTGTTGAAAGAAAAGAAAGAAAGAGAAGGAGACAAAAAGAGAAAAGACAAACGAACTTTTCGAGCTGCTCGAGCTGCCGGTACTACTGCTGCTGTGGTGCGCAGACCGATCCCCGGAAGCCGATCCCCGCGCAGCAGCAAATAAAGATTTAAAAATAAATTCAAAAACAATTATTTTTAAAATTAAAATTAATTCAAAACGAGCCGCGCCTTATCTCCCGAAAGATCCCAGGTGCGCAGACACCTGACCGCCAGCTTCAGCCCCGAGGGCACGGAAACTCGAGAAGAGAAAAGTGCAACAATGGAAAACAATTCGCTATTTAATTAAATGTTTTAATTATGAATAGTGCGCGAACGCATCTCGGGGCCAGAACTCAAGTGTACAGACACCACAGAGCTCCGAAGAACCGCCAGGCCTTCGTTTCGTCTCAGCCCGGAAACAGCTCTTTTTTAAAAAGTTTTTTATTTTAAAGAGAACTAGAAGCACTAAAGTGGCCCATTGGAAGGGGGAAAATCCCAAAACTCCCAGCTCCTCAGCTGTACAGACACCCGGCAAGCTGCCGGCCTCTTCAGAACCACGGAGTGTACGTACACCTCACTGCAGCACATCTTTGCACAGGCCTCGCCGGGGCACTGAGGTGTCTGTACACCTGAGTTGTGGCGAAGAGGGAGCTCAAAGAAGTTCATTTAAATCCCAATTTGACTTTTTGCTGCTCACTGGCGCCCCCGCTGCTGCTGCATTTAGGGGGCCCCAGAGGGAGGCCAAAAGGCCGGAGAATGAAACAAATAAAAAGAAATGAAATAAATTAAAAAAGAAAAGCTGCTGCTGGGAGTTCTGAATTAAGCCAAGTCCCACAGAGTGGCTGGGTTCCGCCAGCGCAGCTTAAAAGAAGTTTGAGTCATTACAGTATTCCAAAAAAAAAAAAACAAAAAATAAAAGTGAGAGGTGTCTGTACACCTCAACTCCCCGCGCCGCAGAGCCCGCGGGGAAGCTGAGGTGGACAGACACCCGAATAGACGCAACATGAAAAAGCTCTTTTTTCTGAAAAGTCTTCAGATTAATTGCTGCTTCCTGGGGCTTTGTGAAAGCCAGCTGCTCCTCAGTGCTCTCCAGGTACAGCTGGGAAGCTGCTGCTGCAGCAGCTCTGCTGCTGCTACAGCCCTGCTGCTTCTGCTGCTGCTCTTTTTGCTGCAGCTCCCGCATGCCCGCTGATGCGGAGGCTCCTGCTGCGCCCCCCCGCCTAAAAGAGGCCCTCTGGGATCCACTTGAGTAGCAAGCTAGCTAGATAGCTAGCTAGCCAACTAGCTGGCTAGCTGGGCCAGCTAGCTGGCTAGCTCGGCCAGCTATATGGCTAGCTGCTAGCTGCTGCCTTCAATAGCTCCTGTGGGGCTTTTGTGTGTCTCTGTAGCTTATTTGAGGAGACACAGAAAGCAATTTGAAAAGCCTTTAAGCTCCTGCTGCTGCTTATATTTGGGGCCGTTTTGTATTTGCTGCTTGCTGCTTGCATGCGCTTTACTTCGGGGCTTTGCAGCACTTCGCAGCTAGCTGTGACTAGCCAAGGCTAGCTAGCC
Organism: Eimeria tenella; assembly: GCF_000499545.2. Lineage (NCBI taxonomy): Eukaryota > Apicomplexa > Conoidasida > Eucoccidiorida > Eimeriidae > Eimeria > Eimeria tenella. The sequence goes on from NW_013541843.1 coordinate 734,201, forward strand.
ACATCTAGTCGCTAGCAGCGGCGTGGCTAGCCACAGCTAGCTGCAGCTAGCCACGCCGCAGCCAGAACCCCACAACAAGCTTCAGAGGGTTCTGGTTGTGCTGCTGCAC